>NC_089594.1:14745896-15045896 GCF_019320115.1 Miscanthus floridulus | reverse complement strand
TGGAAACTTTCGGCGGTTGGTTGCAAAAAAAATGTCAAGGTGATGAGAGGATCCATGAGCAACTGTATTTATTGGCTATGCAACCATCATGGCATATCGTCACATACAAAGGGTACGAGATAAATGGAAACATATTCTACACAGTAGCCCAAGATAAAAGGAGTACCAACCAAAATAGTGGTGTCCGCATAGATGCCACAGACCCGAATGGGAATAAGCAGACATATTATGGCCGCATAGATGAAATATAGGAAATAGAATATGCACCTACTTTGAAGACCCCATTGTTTAAGTGCTAATGGGTCAAGGTGACTGGAGGCGGGGTAATAGTAGACAACGAGTATGGAATGACAACAGTAGACCTTAGTAATATTGGGTACAAAGACGAACCATTCGTCCTTGCCAAGGATGTGAATCAGGTGTTCTATGTCAATGATATGTCTACCAAACCAAAAAGAGGGAAAAACGATAATGACTCAACCAAAGAGCCAAAGCGCCACATAGTTCTTTCAGGGAAAAGAGTCATCGTGGGAATTGAGGACAAGTCGGATATGTCAGAAGATTATGAAAAGGATGACCGAATTTCGCCCTTCAAAGTAAACAAAGACCCTAGCATCTTGGTAAATGATGAGGGCACTCCATGGTTACGACGCGATCATAACCAAGGGACATACGTAAAGAAGAAGTTCACTGCTGTGCCCACTTGATGATATAGTGATTTAATGTAGTGTGTTTGAGATATTATGTAATAATTGTGAATTCAGATGTTTATTATGTTGTGTTTCAAATTAAATCAAAGTTTGATTTGGTGGGATTTCTCTATCGAAAAGTTAAATTAGGATATTGAGTGATGAAAAATTAAAATATTAATGTTAAAATGATGTGAAAACAAATTTCCTATCCAAAACCAATAGTTTTAATAATTTTAATTAAACACTACATTTTTGCATTAATGAAATAATAAATATTAGTTACATTATGTTTTATAATTATAACAAAAAATAAAAAAAGTTAGGTTATAGATTTTTCCTATGTGCAATAAAGAAAAAGAAAATCTATATTTTTAACAAAATAATTTTATGCCTTTTATTTAATTTACTATGTATTTAACAAGACTATTGCATTTCTATTAAAAAAATTTGCTCAAAACAGGCGGGAAACGAAAGTGCAGCCCACCTTTACTCCCGGGTGGGAAGCCCACCCGGGAGTAAAGGTGGGCTGCAGTTTCGTGGCCCGCCAAAAAACCTTTGCTCCCGGTGCGTGTTACCAACCGGGAGTAAAGGTATACCTTACCTTTACTACCGGTTGGTAACACGCACCGGGAGTAAAGGTCTTTTTGTCCCAGCTGGTGGCTGGCACTGGGAGTAAATCTCCCTGGTATATAAGCGCCAGTGCCTGGCGCAGATCGATCCCCTCCTCTTCTTCCTCGTCGAACACCGCCACCCTTTCTCTCTTCTTCCTCGTGCCGCCGCCGATTCGTCTTCCCCTGCTGGCACTGCCGCACGCCTGTCGCTGCCGCACGCCGGTCGCCACCCCACCTCGAACACCGATGCTGCCGCACACCGGTCGCCACCCCGCCCGACGCCGGTCGCCCGGCTCCCGCGCATCAGCCCGCCGCCACGACACCGGAGCCCATGCCTCGCCTTGTGCGGCCGCTGAGGCCTCTCCGGTCGCCCCCAACACCGGAGAGCCGGCCAGCCCGCGACACCGGAGCCCGCCCCGCCTCGCCTCGCGCAGTACCTCGGCTAGCTGGCCACCTCACCTCAGTCGCCTCGCGCGTGCGGCCGTCGACGCTGCGCCACCGGTCTTCCTCATCACCGTGCCCCCAACACCGGCCAACCTCACGTCGTCGTCATCAGCAGAGACCGCAGTGTGCGTGCCCCCGACGCCTGTCGCCACCGCGCCGACACGGCCCGGCCCGCTCTGCTGCGCCGACCACCGCCCCGGCCCACTCTGCGCCAATGTCGAGACCACGGCCCTCGTCTTGTCGTACGTCCTTGTCCTCGATCGCGGTCCATATGTTTTCATCATTTGTATTCATATGCATGTATATATATGTCGCGGAGCACCGCCGCCCTCGTTCACCCATGCGTTTCTATGTATATGGCGGAGCACCGCCGCCCTCGTATGCCCTAGGGTTTAGGGTTTATACGGCGGAGCACCGCCGCCCTCGTTCGCCCTAGGGTTTAGGGTTTATACGGCGGAGCACCACCGCCCTCGTTCGCCCTAGGGTTTAGGGTTTATATGGCGGAGCACCGCCGCCCTCGTTCACCCTAGGGTTTAGGGTTTATACGATGGAGCACCGCCGCCCTCGTTCACCCATGTGTACAAACATATATACGGCGGAGCAGAGCACCGCCACTCTCGTCACACCGCCCTATCTCGCGGCCTAGTCGATCAACATTTGTATTATCATTATCATTAACGCTAAACAATCACACTAGGGCGAATTGCGTTGGTGACTAGGGCGAACCGCGTTGTTGATGTCACCGACGTGGTTCGCCCTAGTCACCGACGTAATTCGCCCTCGGCCGTTTATGTATAGCCCTAATTCACCCTAGTACCGACCCAGTTCGCCCTAGTGTGGCGAATTGCGTCCGTGACCGAGGGGCAAGATTTAATAATGCATATTGTTCATAGATTTTACGCATGTAAGCAAAGATTTGATGTACTATATATTGGTTTTGTTTTTTGAAGCTAGATGGCCGACCCGAGAAACATGGATGAGGAGGAGTTGATGATGAATTTGATCAACACTGGCACTCAAGTTGCCGGTGATGATGGTGCTAAAAATAACATGCAAGGGGATGCAGATGACGGGAGTTAGTACTTAACTCTTGAACAAAATGAGCAACAAGATATTGGCCAGGTATATATTTTTTATTATTAGATATATATATTATCATATGTCTTATGTGTGCTCATGACATTAAAAATAATGTTTATGTTTTGTAGCCCTCTGGATCAACATCAACAACTACAACGAAGAGTAAAAATGTTCGAGGTCCCAAAAAGCCATTGGAGGGCCGTTTCATCATCTCAGAGTTCAATGTGGATACAGGCGAACCGAGGGGGCCAAATAAAACGAAATTCGTGCACCACTGTGGTTACCTTGTAAGGGACTGGCTCCTGATCAGTACTCACGAATGGAAGAAGAAGACCAATGCTCCTCATATCAGTTTTGTCTCTGATCATGACAAGACGTTAATTTGGAATGATGTCTTGGAACATTTCACGCTCCAAACAGATGGTTATGATGATATAATAGATGGTGATGAATTTAAGGAGCGAGTTAGGGATTAGGCAATGAAGAAGATGGCCACCCAGTTTCAAACTTGGAAGAAACACCTATACACGACGTATGTCAAGAAGAACATAGCACCAGATTTCACTGTCCTAGACCCGATCTCAAAGCAGAGGCCCTATTGGGATGAGTTTGTACAGTACAAGATGTCAGAAGAGGGTGTGAGTCAGGTGATAAAGAACCAACATAATGCCCAACAGAAGACATACCACCATAACTTGGGATCAGGTGGCTACCCGACCGCCATTAAGAAGTGGAACAAAATGGAAGCAGACCTTCTTGCCAAGGGTATCACACCAGAATCACTCGAGTGGGGAGAGCGTGCAAAGAATTGGTTTTTTACTCATGGGGGAACACTAGACCAGGAGACAGGGAATTGCGTTTATGGCGCAAGACTGCAAGAAGCAGCAGAAAGATTGTTTTATACTCAAAGAGCTACTGCTAGTGGTGCATTCAGGCCCAACAGAGAGAAGGATGAACTGACATACGCCATCGGGACTATTGAACACGGTGGCCGAACTAGAGGCAAAGGAAGTGTCTCGTGGGACCATGGATTCCCTCAGGACAGACCTTCCTATAGAAGCTGCCAGAGAAAGAAGGAAGAAGAGGCACAGCGGCTCCAGAGGTTGGAGGAAGCGGTGCGTGAAGCACAGGAGCGGGAAAAAAACCTTGAAGCGAGAATGCAGGAGGAAATCAGAAGGCAAGTGCAAATAGCAGTGAGTGCAAGCAAGCAGGCATCAGAGCCAAGAAGCAAGCAGGCATCAGTGAGTGCTCAGTTGAAAAGCAGCTGTGCTTCCACGGAGGTACCAAATCAAGGGGACACAGGACTACGCTTCCCTGTGGATGACGTCACTGAACCTTGTACATCGTGTGAGCTACACATTCCAAAGGGGAATTCCACAATCAATGTGGCTATCAGTCTTGTTAATCCTATCGACCGAACCAAGACACCAAGGATTCATGGGAATATAATCCAAGAAGGATATGCTACCATCTCGGTAGATAAAGCTAAAAAAGGTTTTAGTGATTTACCTCTTGACATTCCTGGAGGTGATGGCGAGAAGCCTCTAGGAGAAGCAGAGAAGACATTCATTCTATGGCGCAAGCGCTACATCATCATTCCCGGGATGTCGCCTCCACCTCCTCCTGAACTACCTCACCATAGGTGCGGATGAAAACACTACATCATTAATTTATATTGGCTTAAATAATTTACAATCTACTCATAATAATATGTCATTCCTTTTTTTGTAGCAGATCCTCCCCCAACCTAAGTCCAATTATTCAATCGCCAGATCATCATAGTGCTCTGTATGATGACAATGTGTTGGAAGGCGAGGCTGCATCCACACCATCTCCAAGGAGGTCTCCAACGCCGCAGCCGCCACCTCCAAGGAGGTCTCCAACGCCGCTGCCACCACCTCCAAGGAGGTCTCCAACGCCTCCCCCGCCCCCGCCTACCAAGAAGCCAAGTACTAGCAAGAGGCCAGCCCCGCAAACGAAGAACCAGCCCCCGCCGGCAAAGAAAGCCACCGTGAAACCAAGGGCTATTCCCAAAATAATATCTGAAGAGAAGGAAGAAGTAACTGATGCATATAAAAAAGTTATGTTCAGATTCTATGACACTTAAAAAGGATCAAGAAGCAAGGAGAAACCCGGAGAAACTATACTTCTTCGTAGCTCTAGATATTCTAAGAAAAAAGGTGGCTTCTTACCAGCAACAACAGCGGGAATCTCGTAAGCCGTCCAAAGCAACGTTAACGGACTATGACCGCACTCTCACCAAGTCAATTGAGGTGGCACAGAAAAAGAAGCGGGCAGGGAAAGGAGTTGCACAACTCGGACAACAATCACACCAATCAGTTCTCCCGCTAGTTGTTGGTAATGAATATGGTTCGAATTTAGGATTAATGCATCAGGCAAACATACCTCCGGATGTCGATTTGGATCACCTTGGTGAATTTATTGAAGAGACTGGTCTCGACCTTTACCATATGTTTGGTGATGGAAACATTGAGAGTGTGGCGGAGGTTGATATTTGGAAGAAAAAAATTATACTAGGCCAGAGTCTATACAACCCTCAAGCCTTAGGTGATCTAGGGACGCAAATGTACCTGCTAAACAAGTGGTACATGCAGGCGTCTACCGGTGGTGACTTCTGCGTTGGTGTCAGAATTAGAGACGAACATTGGTTCCATGGCGATGATGTTATGTATGTTGACTTTGCAGAATTTCATCAACTATACCACCTGACCTCTCTGGACAAAGTTATCATTAGCTGCTATTGCCTGTAAGTAATAATTCTTTCGATCTATTATTAAACTCATCATATGTGTGTATATGCATATAAATTATCCTAACAAGTACTATATATATGCAGATTTACAATGACAGAGCGTAGAAAGAAAGGCTGCAATGAAATTGGTTTTGTTGATCCTCATATAGTATTCAAAGACCCAGTTACTCCAAAGCCTAATTGGAAGTCTGAGTCAGAGAGTAACCTCATGAACTTCTTAGTGAACCAACGCCACAAGAAGGATATACTCTTCCCCTACAACTTCAAGTGAGTGTTAATAATGTCGATCATCCTTAATGGCTCATATGTTGATTCTAGTTAATTAATGAGTGTTATGCGTTATATCCTATAAACACATGCAGCAATTACTGGATATTGATGGACATTGATCTGGTGAAAAGTCACTTGATAATCTATGACTCGATGAGAAAACCACAACAAGACTACCAAGATATGATAGATATTATCCAGAGGTAATTTCGGTATCTCTAGCAACTATATATACACACAAACATATGATGATTAACTATATCTGATGACGTGGCAAATTTTTTATTGGACAGTGTTTGGAAAACCTTTATTGAGAAGCAACACATGGGAAAATGCAAAGCGCCACTGAATGTAATCCCTTTGAAAGTAAGTCCCCTAAATCGCATCATCTTTATTAATTAAACATATAGCTTTCACCGGATCACCAGATTGGGTGACAAATCTTTTTCTCGTAAAGTGGTGTCTGAGGCAGGAACAGGGGAACAACTATTGTGGTTACTATGTTTACGAGTTTATCAAGCAGATCTCCCAAAAAACTCCTACAGAGAGACTCAAAGTACGTTAAAAATACACTATATATTCATTTAATTATTATTATTGATTGTGTTACTATGTCTTTATATATATATATATGTATGTACATATATTAATTTATTTTTCTTTAATTCAAACCTGTAGGCTCGATGGTTGGAGGAAAAGGTCATACGGCAAGACCAGTTCAAAGCAATTCAAGAGTCTATAGCCGGATTTTTTAATGACCAGGTCATCGATTCCAAGGGCGAGTTCTACTTTGACCCAACACTGCCATGGAAGCCAAGCTAGAGGATGAGAGGAAACTTGTTATATCACAACAACTGTAATGTAATCTTTTGTAATATATACACATGAAATAATATAATGTAAAATACACATATGCATGCATGCATGTAAATATATATATGATGCATGCATGCATATATATATATATATATATATATATATATATATATATATATATATATATATATATATATATATATAGTTCTATGCTTGAATTGTGTCATTTAATACGTTCATTGTGCTTGAACTGAAACATACTATACGCGCGTATAAATATATTATTAGCAGCGTACAATACGACTTCGAAAACCTATTTTGAAAAGAAAACAAAAAAATGAAAAGAAAAGAAAAAAGAAAAAAAATAACATTTAGTCCCGGTTGGTATTACCGACCGGGACTAAAGGGTGCCGGCCTCGTGGCATGTTAGGAGGCACCTTTAGTCCCGGTTGGTGTTACCCACCGGGACTAAAGGTCCCCCTTTAGTCCCGGTTCCTGACCCGGGACTAAAGGACCCCCTTTAGTCCCGGATGCTTGCTCTCGGGTGGGGAACCGGGACTAGAGGGGGTTCCCCACCGGGAGTAAAGCTCTATTCTCTACCACTGAGTCCACCTTCCGTTAGTAGGCCTAATAGGACATTGTTGCTATAGGAAACATATTCTGCATGTGTTTTCTTTAGTAATATCACCAGAATTGAACAATAGAAGATAAAACTTACCGAACTTAGAACTAGAAGACCTTAGCAGTCTCCTCTATGCTCCTATTATCTAGCCTTGATTGTGAAGTTGGGATAAGTTAGATTTGGTTATTCTCACACACGTTTCCTCGAGTTCGATATAAAACTGAGTACTCCCGGTGAAGTACTACATCGGTATAATATCCGTGCGCATGTGGATTATTCTGTGTGCATTAATTTATACCAACATTAACTTACTTTTTTTTACCAACACTAATGTATGTATACTGCAATCCATATCTACTCTATCTACTACCACTACCACTACCACTACTAAGGTTGTGTCCCTGCAAGGCGAGGAGCCAGATTTCGGTGGACCATTCATGTAGGTGCCACGCGCCCTTCACCATGCCCAGTGAGGCAAGGCGAGTGTGCGTGTGTGGGATTTCTTTCTCCTCCTCACACTAGACTTGAGAAAGTGGAGAGGGCTTCTATATTTAAGCATGGCTACCTCCACATCCACGAGTAAGGTGGGACTAAAGGATTCACACTTCCACTCTTTGTACACATAAATGGGCCTTTAAATTTTCTCTAGGAGTTTCAGAATTTCTTATTTGGGTCAAGCCATATATTCTAACAATGGACGCTTGTTCAATTGCCAAAATATATTCGGGCATGGTATTCCCAGTTGTCTTACCGCCAGTGTGAAAAGAAGTGCATGGCATGCAGACAGCCTCTCAGAAAGTAGAAGCATGCACACAAGTAACTATTCCCGTGACACACTTAAACAAATTTAGTACTCTTTTAATCTCAAAATATAAGGCGCACTGTATTTCAAAATTTTAATTTTTGTCCTCTTTGACCAAGGATAATCTTTGTATATACTATAATCTACATCTGTCGTAGAATCGGTTTGTTCATGGAGCACAAATAAAGAGAGGGGGGTGCCCTACTGCCCCTCCTAGCCTCCATCCTCTCCGAGATCCCGCGTGGGATGCCACATTATCGTGCCGCACCTCTCCCCATCCACATCGTCTCTCTCCGAGCAAGTGCTGGGATGGACGTGTTCCACGGCTGTCATTGTCAATGTCAAGAATATATGGTTACTATTATCCTACAATAACGTGCAGTTGTAGAACAAGGGTTGACCACGGTGGCGGTACTATGCTTGTTCCTTATTTCAGTTGTACAATAAGCATGTAATAGATGCGACTGTGTACGTCAAGAGCATTTGCAGGACAGGTCAAGCGTGTAGTTTAGGCCTGATGTTCTGTTTTACTTGTGCAATCAACAAAAAATAGAATAGTAAGATGGCCAAATGTGATAGAGGGTGCACGTTGATCACTAGAGGCAGAGATTTGTTTTGCTAGAAGTCGGCAGCGGTGCAGGTTCATTAGTTTGATGATATAGATCAGTTGCACAGGATTCCCAAGGGAAATATAATGGTAAAGCTAGCAAGCAGTACAACATACATTATTTTTAGAACATGCTTATGGACACCCTAGAAAAGCGTCCGACGGGTTGGACGGGAGTACTGTTGTACGATTGGTAGGGAGGGATACACACGGGAGCATGCATGGTTCCTTGCACGGGAAAGAATCTTGCATACATGCAAGTAAAAACAAAACTGGCTACATCATCGCAGATGCAAACATTTTGAAACTAAAAAAAACATAGATTACAAACCGTGTATCCAAATTAAATTATGATTTTACAATTGTGTTTCTTATAATAAACACTTCAAAACAAGATCTCACTTGGATGTATCTAGATAAAAAATTATTGAAGAGCATGGTTCCTTTCTCATGATTTTACCATCGTGTTTCTCGATATTCTATAGCATCCATGACATGTTTCATAATGTATTTTAGTTGTTTATGTAGTATCCTTGAGATGTTCCACGACGTATTTTTTAAAATTTTTTGTTTATGGTGCATTAAATTTTGTTTGCACGATATCTATGTTCTTGTCTTTTTTATTTTACTCTAATAATTAAGTGGATCTTTTTATTTTCTTCTTCTTTTCACTTTTATTTATATTTTATTTTCCTTTTTTATTAATTTTTGTTTTCTATATATTTTTTGTTATTTATTATTTTGTATTCTACTCTAATTTTTTTTCATTTTCAATGTTTTAAGTTTTTATTTACTGATATTCCATGAGATACATATGTGATGCTCATATAGTATACATGTTAAGTTTCGTTATATATTTTTATTTCTTTACACTATATCCATAAGATGTTAATTACATGGTGTATTTGGGGATGTTCGTCTAGTATAAATGTATTGTTTCACGATGTATCTTTGATTATTCACATTGTACCCATTAAATGTTCTGTGGTTTATTCTAGATTGTTTGAATAGCATTTATTTGATTTTACTTTTAACTTTCCTCTATTACATGACTTTTTCCATTTTATTGTTGTATTAGCTTTGATTTTTGTTTAAGTTAATTCATTTGTTTTATTCTTCCTATATATTTCCTGGCATTTTCTATTCAATTTTATTTCATTTTCTTATTTATTATACTCTTACTAATTATTTTCCTTTTATTTTCCTCTATTACATTTCTATTTTTAATTATTTATGTTTTCCCTTATATCTTGTTTGTGGTGTTCATGTAGTATACATATGATGTTCTATAATTTACTTTATGATGTTTATGTAGTGTATAAGGCTGGACGAAAAACTCGAAGCTCGTTAGCTCGCTCGGCTCGTGGCTGGCTTGACTCGGCTCGGCTCGTTATGATAATGAGCCGAGCCGAGCCAAGATTTTAGCTCGTTAGCTATAACGAGCCAACTCGAGCCAGCTCGCGAGCTAAACAAGTCAAGCTTCCAGGAAAAAAATATCATTTAAGGTTGTTAGATGCATGAATACTATAGTATTTTATTATACTTGTATATATATTAGCGCATATTAATTTTTTTATTCGATTTAAGGTTGTTAGAATCATTTCTTTTGTATTATTATTATTCTCAAACTTTAGATAAATGCAAATATTATATTTTGTGTATTTTTTTATACCTGGCTCGCGAGCTTAACGAGCCAGCTCGAGCTTTTAACGAGCCGAGCCGAACTGGCTTTCTGGCTCATTAGGATAACGAGCTGAGCCGAGCTAGCTCGTTATGTTAACGAGCCAGAACGAGCCGAGCCGAAACGAGCCGAGCCGGCTCGTTATCCAGCCTTAGTAGTGTACATGTGACGTTCCATGATGTATTTTATGATGTTCACGTAGTATACATGTGATATTCTATAATTTATTGTGTAATGTCAAACATAGTAAACATGTGATGGTCACATAGTATACATGTGATATTAACGTAGTATACACATGATGTTATATGATGTATTTTTTATTTTCATGTAGTGTGTATATGCGAAGTTTCACAATTGTCTTTGAGTACCCATGAGATGTTTTTTTTTTATATATTTTAGATTGTTTAAATAGTATCACCATGTGATGTTCTTTTTAATTTTCCTCTGTTATGTGGATTTTTTCCCATATGCTTTCTTTTATCTTTTATTATTATTTTTATTTAAGTTATATGTATATTTTCATACCTTTTGTTATTCATTTTTCTATTTTCATGGATATTATATTATTTAATATATTTCTATATATTTCATAACTTTTGTTGTTCTTTTTCAGAGATATTATAATACTATACCAATTAGTTAGCATATAATTGTTCTCCTAGATCTAGAATACCGTTCTCCTAAACGAGAACATTTTCCTTATTAAGATGGTACATTGTTTAACCTAGAGCATCACCTCTACTCAATAAAACATATTATGTGCATGTTTGGCGCAACTCTAGGGGCTCCGGCTCCTCTTCCCTCAACACTGTACCGCACTGTTTTCTACTGTAGCTGCTCATCAAATGGCTCTGGCTCCTGCTGAAATGCACTGCGAAGGAGAGGAGGCTGGAGGAGCTACGATTTGGAGGCTCCGATGGCTCCTCCACAGTGCAACTATAGTAGACGGAGCCAGAGCCGCCGAAGCCCCTCCAAACAGGCTCTATATCTTCATAAGATAAATGTACGTTAATAAAATTTTGTCTAAATATATCAACGTGGGGTCTTGTTTTGAAGGATTTATTGTAAGAAACATAATGATATGATCAGAATTTAATTTGGATGCTCAGTTTACCGGTTACAATTCTTTTAGTTTTTTCAAAATCTATGACATCAGTCACATGCAAATTGCTACTTTATCCTGCAGCTTGGTGTCGAAGGTGGTCGACACGTGCCTGCATGTCACCTTGTTCGGTTGGCTGGTTCGTTTCGTCGCTGGTTTGTGAAGAAGAACTGATGGTTGGTTTGTGTGAGAGAAAAATACTATTTCAGCTAGAAATTTACGATCGTTTACGACAAGCCACAGCCGAACAAAGAGGCTGATTGGTTGGCCCATATCAGCCCCACTAGAAAAGACCTCTTCGCAATATACTTGGAAAGAGTGCATTAAAGTTTCAGAAAAAAGAAAGAGTGCATTGGGTCTGTTTGCCAGAAATTTTGTCGATGTCCGGAAATTCTGGTACCCAGAAATTCCAAGTGTTCTGTGCTCTATTTTTCAGGTCAGGGGTCTGTTGTGAGGACGAGAGCTAATTAGCCGGAAATTCTGGTCGTGCATGAGGAAATTCCGCTACCCGAAAATTCTGGCATTTTTCGTGTCATTTTCCAAGCAAGCTCCCGCTGGTGCCAGGGTTGCTAATTAGCCTGAAGTTCTGGTGGTGTTGTGTTCTTCGGCCTCGGCTCCTGTTCTTCAAAGAGACCAGATATTCCGGTACTTGCATTGGTGGCTTCGCTCGAGCCTGATGAGTCTCTAGTGGGTGGGCGTTGGAGGAATTAGATCCGGCAATACCCGGTAGCGTATTCGTTTACACGAAATTAAATAGGCAGCACATAAGACACAAGAATTATATTGGTTCGGACGTATGATGCCCTACGTCTAGTTTAAAGTAGCTTTTCTCTATAGGTGCGTTTGTTTGCCTGATCTAGCCAGGCCACTGTGTCCATGGGCTACAACCTGACTTGTTTGTTTACCTGGACGTGTTGGGAGCCCGGCCCGCACGGTGATTAAAGCACCCACGATGCTGCATCCCATGAAACGAGTTTTCCTTTTGTTTCTCACGGGCCAGGCTCGGCATGAGCATGAGACAGCGCTGCCTTTCAGCTGATTCGCGGATTGATTTCTAAGCTGATAAATTCAACAAGTGCTGATCTATTATGAAAAAAAATACTATTAGCGGACTTATAAGTCCTGGCTAAATCCAGGGTTCACCTCCCTTACCGTCACCTCTTCGGCCTCATCTTCTTCTCCCCTCAACGACGCCCCGCGCAACCACCGCCGCAGCAGAAGAGGAGAGGCAGGCCGCCGGGGAGCGGGCGCCGCCGCCACGCAGGCCGCTGCGGGCGCGGGCGCCGCCGCCGCGCAGGTCGCCAGGATCCTGATGCTGGCCTGCGTCGGGGAGGAGTAGCTGCCGGTGAAGCCGAACTGGATGGGGCCGAGCGCGACGATGAGCGTGCAGAGGAAGGCGGATACGTGGGACTCGCGCAGGACGGCCATGGAGGAGGTGCCGGCGGCGTTGAGGCTGGACTGGGGCGACCCCATCCCCATCCGGTACCAGCTCCCGCTGTTGGGCAGTAGCGGCTTCTGCAGCGTGCCGTCGTGGTCACTGCCGCTCTCGTACTCGCCGCGCGGATGCCCTGTTGCTCGCCATGGCGCCGCGCGCGCTCGCCGCCTAGCTCGCAACGAGATTTGATTTGTTTCCTTTTCCTGGCTCCTGGGTGGGACTTTGGGAGGAGGACGACGCGAATGCCAGGAGACGAGCGGGCGCGGTGGAGGCCGGCAGCGGCGGCTTGCTCTTGGGCGCGGTGGAGGCCGGCAGCGGCAGCTTGCTCCTGGGCGCGCTCAGCGGCGTCGTGGTCATCGCACGCCAAGTGTTCGATGGAATGCCAATAAGGACAGCAGGAGAAGCTACGGTTACAGACAAACAAACAAGATCCTAGCCCAGCCAGGCCCTATTGCGTACAGGCAAATAAACATGGCTAGTTGCACCCTCTGGGCCTGTCTAGAGCTGGCCAGACCTGACTGGTACACGTCGGCCACTTGGTGCAGGGAAACAGGCCCTATATTTATATGTAATACAGGGGCTGCTGCTTATAGCTAGAAATGAAAACAGTCTGGAATATATCCGGTACCGTGCGTATCATTTTCTACATTTGACTTGCTTGATTTCATATTTTTTTTTTGTTAAATTCGAATTTGGTACGAAATACGAAATGTCCTTTAGGTTCTATTTATAAGGGAGGCGGAAGGAGACGATTTTCCTCTCTATCCGGTTCACAAATTTGCGTATAGTTCCTTAGACCAATTAAGCGCTAGACCAAAATTAGGCACAGCCACCCCTACCCCCAGCAAGTGCCTGGCCAGTCTACATCTGTAAAAAAATGTTCTGTCTCCATTAATCATTTTTTTTTTACTGTCAACAGGGGAAAGGCTCCCCACCTGAGATTTTTATTTCATTGATCTAGGCTCCTTAAAGGTAGCCCATCTTGTTTTAAAATTACATCACCTTTTCTGAAACTTATTTCAATTACATATCGAA
The DNA here is from genome assembly GCF_019320115.1 of Miscanthus floridulus. Taxonomy (NCBI): domain Eukaryota; kingdom Viridiplantae; phylum Streptophyta; class Magnoliopsida; order Poales; family Poaceae; genus Miscanthus; species Miscanthus floridulus. The sequence goes on along the minus strand of NC_089594.1, from coordinate 15,031,923 downwards.
ACTAAGAATTGGCACCAAGCATCTGCTGTTGTTCTATCTTTCTTTAGTAGCCGTCTCTCCCATAGCTTAGCATCAGCTTCTATCAGTCGAACCGTCTGCCTGATTGTGGCTGCTTCCTCTATGAAAACAACGCCATTCCTTCGTTTCAAGAGGTGCCAGTAGCACAGGGCCATGAAAGTGCTGAAGTGTTGTTTTGGGAAGGCCGGCGGGCATTGGACGTTGATCAGACGGTCATCTGAATGCGTCTGGTTGCTGTGGAATCCCAGATTTTGCCAAAATTCTTGAGCAAATGGGCAGTCGAAGATAATTAATCCTTTTTTAGTAAAGTGATATATGTTACATTAAATTAGTTACAATCAGAGAAGCATGTGAATGCTAGAAAACAAACTTGCAACATGATAAAGCAAAACATAAGCCCTGACTAGCCCTTAGGCATGTTAAAAGTATAGTCAAATTTTACTAAAACAATCATATTTTTTAGGTACAACAATGTAAATAGGATTCACCCGGATGTCTATAGAGCCATAGCTCATCACTAGATGTTGAGATGTCATTCACCCGCCGTTGGGTCAGCAGAAGCTATATACGGCGCCCTGGACAAAAAATACCATGAACCGAATATCAAACCAACAATACAAAAACCGAAACAAAAATACCGAAACCGAAGTTTTCGATTCTTCGTTCGTTCCTAGTTCCCAGGAACCCAAATTTTATTCACAAATTCGAGTTTTTAGCTCGGTATAAACCGAAATTCCCAAATTGAACGAATACATGTATGAGGGCCCAGTAAATAATACAGCCCACCAGCCCACATGAGTCATCCATACAGAACCATAGCCAGTCCACCCCATCTATACTTGGCCATCGGGCCGGGCCGGCTCGGCACGACCCATAGGATGTCGGGCCGGCACGGCACGCCGTGCCTCCCGTGCCGTGCCGCTGCGGGCCTCGTGCCTTGCCATCAGCCCAAGCACGGGCCTGTGGGCCTAAATCCGTGCCGTGCCGGCCTGCTAGGCACGGCCAAATCACCAGGCCGTCCCAGCCCGAGGCCCATAGGGTTCAAAACACATCAAAAAAATTCATCTCGACAAGAAGTATTCAAATTTGAAGTATTTTTTTCCCAGAAGAGCTTCAAACCAAAATCATACACACATTGATCGGAGCAGCAGAGCCGTCCCCAAGATTGATACCGAACAACGCAGCAGCGTCGGCTCGAGTGTCGTCGTCGTTCTCGCCCTCTAGGGCCAGGACAATCGGCAGGAGGCCATCCTCGTCGGCCATGGCCGCCTCTCCAGCTCCGTTCCTCGACGGTGCGGGTGGCCGCCTTGCTCGCTCTAAGCCACAGCTAGAAGACGATGCATCGGCTACCGACCTGTGAAACAATGGAAGAAGAAGAAATTAGAAGCATACATTGAAAGAAAAAGAAGAAATTAGAACATGGTTAGGGGTCAGGGTTAGGGTTTCACCTACGCAGCCGGAGCCTGGTGCCGGAGAAGACGACAAGCACCCAGAGCCCATAGAAGACGACACTCAGTCAGCAATAACGGCGGACGGCGGAGGAGGGACAAACAGAGACAATCAACTCATATAATCAACAAGATCTAGAGGGGAGGTAGGGAGAGGGAGAAGGGAGAGGCAGGGACGGAGGGGAGGACACCGGCGGGAGGCGGATCGTGGTCACCGGAGTCGGCGTCGGAGACGGCGAGGCGTCACTGGCCACTGCGTTTGAGAGCGACGCGGTAGCTGGTGGTGGTGGGATGCGAATGGGCGAATGGGGAATTGGGGATTAGGGTTAGGTTACGAGTGGGAGTGCGGGACTGAGGGGAGGCCGGGAGGGGGCGCCGCATCGGCCGCCTTTTATAGGTGGGGTCTGGGGTGGCGGCGTGGGGGGGGGGCTGTTGGCGAGTTGGGCCGCCTCCCTCTCGGGCCGCTGCCGGGCCTCCTCCAAAACCCCGTGCCGGGCCGTGCCAGCCCGCGGGCTCAACTGCCGGCCTAGGTGAAAGCTCTAGTTTGGTTTTGATGAATTGATGAAACCCTAAGTGCTAACCTAGTTTGTCAAGTAATCATGATATAGGTAGCACACTCCAAGTGGTGAAGCAAATGAAGATCATAACATGATGATTGTGATGCCATGGTGATGATCAAGTGCTCGGACTTGGAAAAAGAAGAAAGAGAAAAACAAAAAGGTCAAGGCAAAGGTATAACTTGTAGGAGCTATTTTGTTTTGGTGATCAAGACACTTAGAGAGTGTGATCACATTTAGGATCGATAGCCGTACTATTAAGAGGGATGAAACTCGTATCGGAATGCGGTTTATCAAAGTGCCACTAGATGCTCTAACTCCTTGCATATGCATTTAGGATCTAGTGGAGTGCTAACACCCTTGAAAATGTTTGTGAAAATATGCTAACACATGTGCACAAGGTGATACACTTGGTGGTTGGCACATTTGATCAAGGGTGGTGAAGTTTAGGTGCAAGGGTAAAAGCTCCACCGGCGGAGTGTCCGCCCGTAGAGTGCGGACAGTCCGACGGTGCCACCGGCGCCCTAGACAGAAAAGACGGAGGTCACTGGAAGTGACCGGACGTTGGTCGTTCAGCGACCGGACGTTGGTGGCTGCGTCCGGTGCTGTTGTCAGGCGGAGCAGCAGACAGATACCTAGCGACCGGACGCTGTCAGGGTTCGTCAAGCATGACCGGACGCGTCCGGTCGGCAAAAGTCGGTTTTGGAACCTTACTGTAAATGACTGAACACTGGAGGTTCAGCGTCCGGTCAACTTCAGCGCAGTGTCCGGTCAAGGCAAATGACCGTTGAAATCGGTACACGTGGCTAACAGCGAGCAACCGAATGCTGGGGGCTCAGCGTCCGGTCAACTGACCGGAGCATCCGGTCACCCTGCGTTTTACCCAGTGAAGGGGTACAACGGCTCTATTTCGTGGGGGCTTCTATTTAAACCCCATGGCCGGCTCAAGCTCACTCTCTTGGCCATTTTCATTGACATAGAAACCTTGTGAGCTTAGCCAAAGCCCTCCCACTCATTTCCATCATAGATTAAACATCTTTGTGAGATTGGGAGTGATCCAAGTGCATTGCTTGAGTGATTGCATCTAGAGGCACTTGGTGATTGTGTTTCACTGCGGATTTCGCTTGTTACTCTTGGTGGTTTCCGCCACCTAGACGGCTTGGAGCAGCGAGGATCGTCGAGCGGAGGGTAGTGATTGTCTTCGGCTCCGATTGTAGTGATTGTGAGGGGTTCTTGACCTTTCCCCGGCGGAGCGCCAAAAGGTACTCTAGTGGATTGCTCGTGGCTTGTGTGATCCTCGTCTTGTGTTGGTTGTGCGGCACCCTATTGAGGGTTTGGCGTGTGAAGCCAATTAGCGTGTGAACCTCCAAGTGAGTGAATCGCCACAACGAGGACTAGCTTGCCGGCAAGCAAGTGAACCTCGGTAAAAAATCATTGTGTTCATCATTGATTCCGAGGTGATTGGTCTTCATCGTTATCCACACTTGTGATTGATTGGTTCATACATCTACATGGCGGTATAACCTTCTTGCCTACTTCTTATGTAACACCCCAGGTGTTTGCCACCGGTTAAGCAATGGGTTTGAGCTAAAACCTGGTATATTAAGTGAGGATGAAGATGTCAATGTCAAACCTATAGAAACGAGCCCCAACCTAAACTTGGATTTTGCACCTTTGCTCGCCTATAGACCCATTTTCAAGATATATGCTTGGGTGGTGTGATTGGGATATCTTCATGTGTCTCACATCAATACCCATCTATATTGGGCACTCGAAAAGTTTCATGAAGTTTGGAATCAAAAAGTCACATGAAATGACGAGTTATGTCCTTGCTTGAATTAATTTATAAAGTGAATGGAATTCTCGATCGTCAACCAAATCTTACAACCATGCCTAAATGACTCTAGATGAACTCTACAACAAAAGTCATGAAAGGTTCATGTTGAGCAAATGCCAAGAAAACGCTCCAATGGATCAAAAAGGATAATTTAAGCTTCATCGTGATCCTACTTTGGTCAAAGTAGAACAGTAGGTTCTATACCAGTTTTGAGGTTGGACCTTAAATGAAAGTTGTAGTCCATATCATGTAGAACAAACTTTGTTTTTGGACTAAGAGCTAGATCATCTTGGAAGTAAGTCAAATCGAGGTCACAAGATCGAATTTGCTGCTGATTTCAGCACTTAGAAATATTCTAAGTCTGAAATTCATCGACATCGGCATTGACGTCTCGCGTTCTCCGAAATTCGTTAAGCAACTTGACTTGACCCCAAAATAAAAGTTGGAGCTTATGTGGTGGAGAAGAGCAGGCAAGAAGATGGCACTTGTCGGACTTCATTTTGCCCATCAATATGGAAAGATTGTTAATTGTTGCCGATACTTTGACAATGTCATATTGGCACTTGATTATTTCCTAATCTGTAGCTCTAATGGCTGTGCACTCTTAATATGAAATGTAGAGTAGGCCGAGATTGACAACTTTGCTTTTGGGCCCAAAGTCTAATTCGGACCCAAGCTAGCCCAAAACGGTGTCCCACCTTGTCCACTTCGCTGCACGCCACGTGCTCGACGTTTTGCCTCCGTGGCGACCAGGCGCAAGCACCACGCGCCCACCTTCTCGCCGCGTGTCCCGGCCGCCCTGCCGCGCCCCTGCTGCTCCATAATGGAGGCCGAGCTATCCCAGACGCTCCCCACTCCTCCCTGCTCTCACTCGCTGCCCTCGCTCGCCCACCTTCGCTCTAGAGCTTGCGAACGCCGTGCATGTCCTCCATGGCCGCCGTGGAAGCTCCGGCCGCCGCAGCTGTTCTCGCTGCTCCTAGTCTCCTCACTCCCCACGAGCACCGCCCTCAGCTTCGCCGCCATCTCCTTCACGTCGTGCTCGTGCTCGCCGTCGCAAACCGCCACCGTGGCCGTGGAAGCTCCGGCCGCCGCCGCCGCAGCCACCGCCCGCGCATGGCCAAGCCGCCGTGGGCCACCTTGGGCTAAGCCGAGCAGCCCTGCGGGTGCGCGTGGACCTCCTGGTGCTTCCCCATCATTCCCCCGCCACCGCTAGCCCTTCTCCGGCCGCCACCGACCGATTCCCCGGCGTCCTCTGCTCCAAATTCGCGTCAGGGACCTCGCGCGACAATTCGACTAAAGTGAGGGGTGTAACTGCAATGTCATAGACTCAGGTGAATAGTGCCATAAGGACTGGTTTATAATTATTTTGCAGGAACTTTGGAAATTCATAGTAATTCATAGGAAATTCGTAAAATAGCAAATGAGGACTTTTTGGAATCCTTGTGAAATTGTCTATGCAGTGGATCTATAATATGACATGTTTTAGTTTAAATATTTTATGGTAAAAATAGATTTGTGCAGGAAGGTTGTAATGCTAGTTGAATTTGTTATTTTTCATAACTGTAGATCTAGGGCTCCAAATGAAGTGAAATTTTTGTGGCATGCTACTCATGTGATAGTTGATGTGTGGTAAAAATTTCATGAGTATTGGATGAAGTATGAGTGAGTTATTGGTTTATCTTGCTCTCACACAAATTCTTGCTTTAGCAACTTGTCTTTTTCATAGAGGTTGCTATACAAATTCAAATGGAGTGAAATTTGTACAGTAGACTATTGAGAGGATATGTGAGCCACTGTAATTTTTGTAGAATTTATTATATACTTTTGGTATATGTTCATTAAGTCACCTTGTTATCTAAAATAAATTAAGAAATGCATTAAAAGAATTTATTTGGTCATGGACACTAGGTTTTCTGGTGTTCTTTAGTCATGTGTGAAATGTTGGTAAAGTTGGTTTTGCCCAATTATGCATTTGCAACATAAGTTAATAATTATTTTCTTGCCGATGTGGTTTATGGACAGATCTGGGAACTTAGCAAAGTTCTTCATGATAATGTGCTTTGTTGTGAAACTTGTTTATACAAAAGTTGTAGATAATTCATGTATCTAGCTTCTATTAAAATTTGGTGTCATTTGGCCAAGTAGTTTAAGAGTTATAGCTGTTTAAAGTTGGGTTTCAGAAATGGCTGTTTTCTGTCAATTGTGGACCAGTTTTTGTAAATGGATATATTTGACTTAGTTAACTTGAGAATCATGCTAAGATGATTAAAGATGAATTGTATAAAATTTCATAAGCTTTCCATAATGTCTTCTTGCAAGTCATTTGGATTTGTGTAACTCCAGTTATAGCTAAATCTTGTAGCTGCTGTTTGCATGTCCAGAAATTGGTAGATTCCAATTATAGTGCTTGCTTGTATATTGTTAAGTGTGACGTATGCCTTGAATGATGACTGAGTTAGAGCACTTGAGATCTGGGGAAACTTGTGTCATCATTGGTGTTGTCGTCTTCTTTGCCATCTTAGCATGATAGATTGTGTGATGTTTAAGTTAAGCATCGCAAAGTACTTAAGTGTGTTAGTGTAAACTATGCTTGTCTTGCTTGCTATTTTGTGATGTGTCTCATGGTACTATTCTTCATATTTATGCACTTGCATATTGCATCTCATCTAGGTACGCTAGATGAACCACGTGAAGGACGTGATGTTGGAGCCGAACCCAAAGACGGTGTATGGAGGATCTATCCTGAAGATGGAAGGACTAAGCAAGTGTTAGGACCTATGATGTTACCAGGATGGTGCAAGCTAACTGAACTGACTTGTGGCGGATCCCAGGCAAGCCCCGGAGCATTATAAGTCTCCTAATTTATAAAAGCAATTCTTTCTATATATGAGTTATATATTGTTGCATTAAGTTGTAGGAGTTGATTGAAACCGTTGATGCATTTATTACTATCCTTGCCTACCTTATTACCTTTTTACCCTGTTAGGTCAGGATCGAGTAACTGCTTAGCCTTGCTTAGACCGGTAGCGATCGGTGATATCCGATCACCTACATTATAGGTGGTTACTGGAAGAATTTAGCTATGGAAAGAATGATATCCTGGAAGTAACCATGTGTGATGGATAATTGGAGACCGGACGGAAAAGTTGGAGGCAACCAGACAGGGTTCTGGGGTGCTGTTAGTTTCCGTCTATGTCGATTAAGGACCGACCGTTGTTGGCCCTCGAGTCATGTTGAACGCATGCCTTACATTTAGCTGGCCGGATAAAGTACCTTCCGACCGCGAAGCTGGGAGATTTTTCGGGCCGAGTAGATTGCCCGCAGCGCACTGTGCCGGAGCAGGTGTGGTAGGACACGGGGGCAGGATGATAAGACCAAAGTGCAGTCGGTCGGCCCCCGGGTACATGTGGTTCCTGGCAAACTCGAGATACCTGAAAAGTTGACTCGGTGATCAATATCTCACTTTAGCGGGTGAGTGAGGTTTGTGTAAGGAATAAATCACCAGCTGGTTAGGAATCGATTCGAATCGCCATCGCTCCTGGATAGTGAGCACTTGACTCGAGTTACTGCATCGTAGTAATTATTATGGAACAATGATGGTTATCTGGATGGTATGGGATATGCTAAATCTAAATTGGTAACTGGATGTTATTGGTTAATCAAGTGATTGCTATAGTACAGGTGCTTACCTAGATGGATAGGTCATAATAAAGATGATGCAAAGTATTTAAAATGGTTTCTTCATGATAGCTTATGCTTTTCGCAAACAAGTCAGCTAGCCCACTAAAGAAAGCCTTGCATGATCCTTGGTGTCATTTGTTTTGGTTTCCGATGGGTAAGTCTGGCTAAGTACATTCGAGTACTCAGGGTTTATCCCACCTTGTTGCAGGTGAAGTTCTCGACCTGTTGATGATGGTGGCTAACCGCCGGTGGGCTCGGTGATTCTATATTGACTTCTCATCTATATGCTTTTGTCGGATGATGTCACTATGCTAGCAATATATTTGGAACTTATATTAATGTAATCATTTGAAAACTATGTTGTTTTCACTAAGCGGTTTTGAAACCCCAAACTTGTACTACTAATTGTTAACTCCTTTGTAAGATTATTTCCGCTGTAACCCGATGTATGTGATGTGTATTTGCTTAATCACGCGATCTTGGTTGTGATGTTGATTTACCGAGGTCTTTCGGGACACTCGGCGGACTACCGGGTTTATATGAGTGAAAGTATGGGTGTGTCAACGTGTTAGCGGGGACAACCGTACTTGATCTTGTATAAATTGGGCGGTTCTGTCACATCTTACCTTACCGTAAACTAGTTGTCAAGTTCTTTAGTGTAGCTAGTTGTGAGAGCTTGTTTGCTTGGTTGGTGTGGCTCTTTAGTTAGCCTTTGAGAGCACACTAACATAGAGTAGTGTCATAGCTATTGTGTGATTAGATACTATCTAAACTAGAATTGCGGTAGGCGGCTTGCATTTTAAGTAGGCTAGCTCAACACTTGCTTCGCCTCATAATTGTCTAACCTTTTTGTTAAGTGTCTGGTGTATTAGGCTATTCACCCCCCCTCTAGCCATTAGGACCTTTCACCAGGCACGACCTAGCGCTGCGTGCCGGGCCAGCCTGAGCTCGGTGGCCTGCGGGGCGGGCCGTGCTCGTGTCGGGCCAAAAGGTCGGGCTTCGGGCCAGGCCGCGGGGCCTCGGGCTGCATGGCCAGGTATAACCCCATCCATCCCCAGGCGCAGCCGCGCCGTCGCCCACTCGCGGACTCGCCCTCACGCCGCCGGCCCCCACGCGGCCGCGCCGTCGTCACCGCCCGGTCGACCCTCGGCCACCGTGCCGCGCCACCTGCCACTGCCACCGCCAGGCACCCTTCCTTCCCCGCCAGGCCGCCACCGCCAGTAGGCGAGCCGCACCGCGCCGACGCTCCATACCCCCGGCGGCGCCGGCGATCCCTGTGGCTGTGGCCTGGGAGCATCCGCGGTCCGAGGACCGAGCCTCTGGGTGACCGACTATCGGAGTCTCGGACGGTCCACGGGCGGACCGTGGACGGCCGCTACGCGCTTCTCGCTAGGCGGCGGCGCGGCGAGAACGCGATGGCGAGTCGGTGACACCGCGACAGCACGTCAAGCGAGAGGGTCGTGGCCGCACCTTTTGCTGTGCTGTTCTTCTGCAGCCAGCAGGCAGCAGCGCCCCCACTTCCCCTGGCCACCGCGCTCTCCAGGCTCCGCCCCCGACCTTGGCATCCTCATCGCAGGCAGGAACCGGTAGGTGTCCGGGAGAGGGCAGCCTTTTCTGCTCAGGCTGAATCGATGCCACTCCTTACTTAGGGTCTCTTTGGCACAGCTTATATCGGCTTCGGCTTCATCTATTTTACGTAAATCGGCTTAATCTATTTTACGTAAATCGAGGCACTATAGCGTGAAACTGTTTGGTAAGCCGGGGTTAAAATGAACTAGAAGCCGGGAAAGGCCAGTTTTTCTGGCTTCACCGGTGAAGCCGTTTTGGATGAGCCGTGCCAAAGGGGGCTTTAGAGGTGCTGGCCCATTTTTATTTGATTTGCCAGGCAGAAAGGCGAGTCCTTTGCAGAGGCCAGTCTGAGTTCGACGCCCGCGAGGCCAGGCATACTGCTGCATACATCACAACTCAAGGTGAGAACAGAATACAGAACAATACTTATCTACTTGTTCAATTTCGATTTTCAAATATTCGGTGAATATCAATGTTAGTAACAAGTAATAATCGCATTGCAATTTGCAATATAGGAGGCTAGAATGGAAAGATAGAAAGATGTGTCGGAGAGTAGTGCTGGAACTCAAGAGAGCCGGACATTCATTAACACATGACCGCCACCGGCCACGTCACACGCTCCCTGAGCACGGCATGCCCCGGCCGCCCTACGCCCGCTCAGGCGGGGTTCCTCGCCACCGCCACCTTCTCCCACCTCTACCAGCTATGCGCCGGCGCCGGGCGCTTGGCCCTCGCCACGGGCCAGGCTGCGCACGCGCAGATGCTCGTGTCCGGGTTCGTGCCCACCACGTTCGTCTCCAACTGCCTCCTCCAGATGTATGCTCGGTGCGGGGGCGCCGCCCATGCACGCGGGGTGTTCGACGCGATGCCCCACCGGGACACAGTCTCGTGGAACACCATGCTCACGGCGTTCGCTCACGCGGGTGACACCGGCACGGCCGCGTCCCTCTTTGGTGCGATGCCGGATCCGGATGTTGTGTCCTGGAACGCTTTGCTCTCGGGCTACTGCCAGCGCGGCATGTTCTGGGACTCGGTGGGCCTGTCTATTGAGATGGCTCGCCGTGGTGTCGCCCCCGACAGGACGACGCTCGCTGTCCTGCTCAAGGCATGCGGTGGCTTGGACGACCTGGCGCTTGGTGTTCAGATCCATGCGCTGGCGGTGAAGACGGGCCTGGAGATGGATGTCCGAGCAGGGAGCGCTCTCGTCGACATGTATGGCAAGTGCAGGAGTTTGGAAGACGCGCTTCACTTCTTCCATGGAATGGGTGAGAGGAATACGGTCTCGTGGGGTGCGGCGATCGCTGGATGTGTTCAGAATGAGCAATACATGCGGGGGCTGGAACTGTTCGTGCAGATGCAGAGGTTGGGACTTGGGGTCAGCCAGCCAGCTTATGCCAGTGTCTTTAGATCCTATGCAGCGATCACATGTCTGAGCACTGCTAGGCAGTTACATGCACATGCCATAAAGAATGAGTTTAGTTCTGACCGTGTTGTTGGGACAGCAATCGTGGACGTGTATGCGAAGGCTGACAGCTTGGTTGATGCTAGAAGGGCATTCTTTGGTTTGCCTAGCCATACTGTGGAGACATGCAATGCCATGATGGTGGGGCTTGTGCGCACAGGGCTAGGAGCTGAGGCCATGCAACTGTTTCAATTCATGACCAGGTCTGGTATTGGTTTTGATGTAGTTAGTTTGTCAGGTGTTTTCAGTGCTTGTGCTCAGGTTAAGGGGTACTTTCAAGGGTTGCAAGTCCACTGCTTAGCGATTAAATCAGGTTTTGATGTGGATGTTTGTATCAGAAATGCAATTCTGGATCTATATGGGAAGTGCAAAGCATTAGTAGAAGCATACCTTGTATTCCAGGAGATGGAGCAAAGAGATTCGGTGTCTTGGAACGCTATTATTGCAGCTCTCGAGCAAAATGAGTGTTATGAGGATACTATAGCTCATCTAAATGAAATGCTGCGCTCTGGTATGGAGCCTGATGATTTCACGTACGGTAGTGTTCTTAAGGCTTGTGCAGGTCTACAATCTTTGGAATATGGGTCGGTGGTTCATGGCAAAGCTATCAAGTCTGGACTTGGTTTAGATGCTTTTGTTTCAAGCACTGTTGTTGACATGTACTGCAAATGTGGCATGATCACAGAGGCTCAGAAACTTCATGACAGAATTGGGGGGCAAGAACTTGTTTCATGGAACTCTATCATATCAGGATTTTCACTCAACAAACAGAGTGAAGAAGCACAAAAGTTCTTCTCGGAGATGCTAGATATGGGTGTAAAGCCTGATCATTTTACTTATGCTACTGTTCTTGATACTTGTGCTAATCTGGCTACCATTGAGTTAGGGAAACAGATCCATGGTCAGATTATCAAACAGGAAATGCTTGGAGACGAATATATCTCTAGCACTCTTGTAGACATGTATGCCAAGTGTGGGAACATGCCAGACTCACTGCTAATGTTCGAGAAGGCGCAGAAACTGGATTTTGTATCATGGAACGCTATGATATGTGGCTATGCGCTCCATGGCCAGGGATTTGAAGCCCTAGAGATGTTTGAGAGGATGCAGAAAGCAAATGTTGTGCCAAACCATGCAACTTTTGTTGCAGTTCTGCGGGCGTGCAGCCATGTTGGTCTGCTAGATGATGGATGCCGGTATTTCCATCTGATGACTAGCCGCTACAAATTGGAACCTCAACTGGAACACTTCGCTTGCATGGTGGATATACTAGGACGCTCAAAGGGCCCACAGGAAGCCCTAAAATTTATCAGAAGCATGCCTCTTGAAGCAGATGCTGTCATATGGAAGACTCTGCTAAGCATTTGCAAGATCCGTCAAGATGTTGAAGTGGCTGAAACTGCTGCTAGCAATGTTCTACGGCTAGATCCAGATGATTCATCAGTTTACATTCTTCTGTCTAATGTATACGCTGAATCAGGGAAATGGGTTGATGTTTCAAGGACTAGAAGGCTAATGAGGCAGGGAAGGCTGAAAAAGGAACCTGGTTGTAGCTGGATTGAGGTGCAATCCGAGATGCATGGTTTCCTTGTGGACGATAAGGTCCATCCCAGATCAAGGGAGGTGTATGAGATGTTGAATAATTTGATTTGTGAGATGAAACTCTCTGGATATGAGCCTGCATCAGCGTTGTTTGCTGAGGTTGATGAAGAGGGGAGCACATCTGAGCAAGATGACTTGGTTGGAGTCGTTGGTGATTAATCTGTTTTGTGTGAAGATGTCAATACCATTATGAAGCTTTGACCTTTCGTGTAAATTTGATAGATTACTCCAGCAGAGATAGTGATACTACATAGGACACTGAGGCAGAAACTCGAAAATTTCTACATGGGTATGTCATGTAAGCATATTCATGTTGATCTTAGGATGCATGGAACTGATGTCTGTTGGTGTGGAAGCAAGTCATGACTATGTCAGCATTTTTGGCATTATGAGGACTGACTCTACAAAATACACAAGCAAAAAAAAAAAAAAGGCCAAACTGGCCACTTCTTGTTTTATTATATAATCTGATAGATAAGGCAGTTATGGTTCTTTCTACCATTTGTACTGATTCTGGCTTGTATACACTGAGTAAAATTGGCAGAAGTGTAGATGCAATTCCCCATTTCCTTTCACATCATCAAAAAATTGCTGGTTTGATTAAAAATACTATTGGTTCTCTGATTAGGTCGAGCAAGCTTATTGATTGTTTAGTAAATTCAGTGTCTTTCAAACAGTACCTTTAGATGCTATACTATGTCTTTTGCCCAAATGTTTGTGAAAAGGCGGTGCAATGTTCCTGACTTCCTGTGCTTGCCTGCCACCGCCCCTTGCATCTCAGGTCACTAATTTTGGGAGAATTTCATGATTAGATTCTAATGCCGCATGCTGTTCTCTTCAAGAACAAAGGAAGAATTATATGCTTGTTTCCACTATTTGATAATGACCACCTGTTTGTCCATTCTCTGTAATTGTTAAGCATTAAGCTCATTTGGTTTTTACATATTTTCATTCAAACTTTCTAACTTCAGTGTATTTTCATTTATTTCTAGCAGTGAATGTTCAGCCTGCTTGTGATAATGATATTGTTATTGCTTTGCTTTTACTTATACATGTAATTTCGAACTTCAAGGTTTCTATATTCAGCTCCTCGTGTGCATGACCTCAAACTCATTTATTTACATTTTAGTGTTTAGTGTATGCTCCATCTGGTACTTGTTTAAGTCTAAAAAGGAACTAGGAAGTCCAGTCTGCATATTATAAACTTGAAGTCTGAAATCTGAATGTGTCCATAAACCTCAACATTCATATCCATTAATTTGTTCATGTGCAGGCAACTTTGAGAAGGGCAGGCCTGGTGCAGTGGTGAGAGCTGTCTCACTGAGTCACCAGGTCGTGGGTTCGAAGCAGCCTCTCCGCAGATTTTGCGGGGGAAAGGCTTGTCTCGGTTTATCCCTTCGCCAGACCCCACTCATGTGGGAGCCTCCGGCACTGGGTCTGCCCTTTTTTTGCGGGCAACTTTGAAGACAAGCAGGGTTGCATCCTGCAATGTCAGCTCCCAACAGTGATAGAAACATGCAGCAGCTAGTCCCTATAGCACCACCAGGAAAGGCTTATAATGGTGAAAGTGGAAAGGAGCTGGTTGTGGTGGATCCTGCAGGAAAGAGTTCAGGAGGTGTAAAACTGCAAGAGGATGAGGAGGACCTGGAGGTGAAGCTCAGGCGCATCATGGAAAATGTCCCTGTGCGTGTCAGCAACACATCAGGGTCCTCTGCTGGCTCTGGCTCTGGTGATTTCCACCAGGTACTCTTCTTCTCTCCCTTCTTATGTGTGTAGATACAACAGTGGGGACTTTCCTTTAAGATCTGGGTTTGATGAAAAATTTCCCTGTTTCGTGTGGTATTTTCAGTTGCAGTAATCACCTCTTGCTTTATAACAGCTACATGCGATTTATTTGTCAATTAACATGTGAAAGGATGGATTATATTGCTAGGAATGGAAAATGTTAATAATTTATCGCCCCCTGAAAATTACCCGATTAAACTAATTAACCCTTTTGTTGCAAAATTCAGTGGTGTTAGAATTTCAGCTAATACTTTAGCATTAAAGACTTACAGTGGTTAGTTTATGCTATTGGGATGTTGAAAAATACTGATGCTGTGTTATTGAATTGACTTTAAAGTTTGTAGTACAACTTTGTAATACTTTCTATGGTCTAGACTATAATTCGTTTAATACATATGGACATTGTCTACAATGTGACACTTTTACTAGCAGTTTCTAATAGTATGGTATTTCGAACAAAAAGAGTTCAATAGTATGAAAAGTTGAACACACTTTCCTGATGGATATAGTAACATCAATCTTATGTTACTCATGTATGTGTGTTTTGTTTTGTACATTAATGGTCACATGTAAAAAAACTTAAACAACTTGCACTTCTGATTGGAATATATGCAAAAAAAAAAGACATTTGGCAGAGATACTTTGTAACTAGTGCTACTTAGCAAGACAGGAAAAACGGGGTTATTCATTCTGGCATTATTTTTCTGCTTTAGAACTGAGCCTAAAATTGCCGTTTGCTGCACTCATTAGTCATTACGTAGTAGCCTTTTATTGTAGATTGAGCCCCTCTCTCTGCGCCGCGTTGGAACTTCTTTTAGATGCTGAATAATGTCATGGTCTTATTTCATCTGCTTTTATGATCATATATGTATTTCCCCACCCCTAAGTTACATACCAGGATATGGGATTGGCAAATCATGGAACTTATGGCCATGTCATGCCCTTATGTATTCTAAATCATCTTGTTTATTGAATTTTGTAATATGATTCATATTCCAATTTAGCAAATCACAGATTAAGTGATTTGAGGCATGAGAGTTACTATGGAAATGATCTAATTTGTAAGCACACTTCCTTTTACAGTACCGGCAAATGAGGAGGAGAGAGCAGGACCGGATAGCGCGAATGGATGCTGACTACCAGAAGAGAAAAGCGATGCCTGAGTTTGAACTGCGGAGGGAGGAGAGGCTGAAAGCAGCTGAGGAGCGGACAGCCAAGAAGCGCCTGAAATGGCAGAAGAAGTAGCAGCATAAGAAAGAGAAGCGAGCTAAAACTGGTAATAATGGTGGCGAAGAACCTAACAGAGTGGAGTCATCTGATGATGATAAAGGTTCGGATGACGATGACGAGTCTAAGCAATGACACGTTAATTACATTTGAAGATTTGAAGATGACTTCAGACTCTGGTTATCTGGGCAATGAACTAAAGCATCTATGCCTGTTGTAATTGGCCGAATCGGGTGCTATGTCTATAGGGAACATATCTAGTGCAAACCAACCTCTCCGTGCAAACCAACTGCGGGGGAGAGGTGGGAGGGGGGATTTGCAAAAGTGTAATTACGCCCGCTCCTAATTACACTTTTGCAAATCCCCCCTCCCACCTCTCCCCCGCAGTTGGTTTGCACTGAGAGATTGGTTTGCACTTGATACATTGCCATGTCTATAAGAGGATATGATATTTTGAGCAGAGATGGAGAGCACTAGATAATTTCCTGTGTGTTCATCATTCAGAGAATTGGATCAGTAGCTTTTGCACAGCTCTGTATGCTTCTATCAGCTGCCTTTTTTCGGATCCATGTTACCATGTGCTTCAACAGACAAAATGAAGTACCTAATGTCTTAAGCTAGTTTAATTGTGTCCTTTTCTTTTGTAGAAATATAGTTCAGTATTTGAAATCTCCTGCTGGATAAGTCATGTCTTCTGCCATTGGTCAAGAGAGGCTGCTTTCAAGCAACGTCCGTCTTCACCGCGCGCTACCCTGCCATGAAATTATGCATATGCTTATGTGACGACTTTTTCTATCGGCTGTTCGGTCAGTACATCATTCAGCAACTGTACGCTCAGGTTTGTTACGGGAAATCAACTTCGTTAATTGAATGGCTTTATCTCGAACAATTGTGGATATTTGGGGAAACAGCCCACTTCGTCTCACCCCCGCGTCGCCCCTCCCACGTGGGCGACTCGGGTGGCCCGACCACAGCCGCCGCCCCCCTCCCCTCTCCTCCCCTCCCCTGCCGCGCCGCCACCGGAGCAGGCCGCCGGCATGGCCGTGCTGGCGGCGGTGGGGACTCTCATCCTTGCGCCTTGGCAGAGCAGCGGCGCAGGCTGCAGCGGGCTGGCTGGGCGCAACCTCGCCTGAGCCGCGTGGGGCTCGGGGGAGCCGCCTGGCCGCGGCCACGGCAGCGCCGGCCGGAGCCTAGGCAGGCGCTCGATGGTGGTGGCGGCGGGATCTCCTTCCTCTCCGCCATCCCCTTCCTCCTCGTATGGCACCGCCGGCGGCGACGTTCTGGCCTGCTCTTGGGCCTGGGCGGCTAGATCCGGTGCACTGGAAGCCGGATCCGGTGACCCATGGCTGGGGGCGGCGGCGCCAGCTTGGGGCACCGGGTTCTCTGCCCTAGTGGCTGGATCCAATGCCCTTTGGGCTGGGGGCGGCGTCCACCGTGGTGGGGCACTCGCGACCGGCAGCATCGGCTGCGAGTACTAGAGCCGGCGACGTTGTTCAGCAACGGGCTTCGGTGTGCGGCAGTGTGACGTGCTCGGCAAGGTAAGCCCGATCCCATGTTGCCCGGCCAGAGGAGGTGGCGGCCGACGCAGCTATGCGGCTGCTGCGTGCAGCCGGCGCGTCGATGCCTCTCTGGAAGGGTTTCGTTGGGATGGCGTGGCAGTGACGACGGTGGCGACAACAGGATAGGGTCCGGGTCTTGGTCGGACGTTTGTGCTGGGGAACCCTTTGGGCGAAAGCCTTGATGACGGCGATGTCTGTGGGCGGCGCATCCCCTGCTAAGGGCGTCGTGTTCCCCAGCACTGCCTTCCACGGGTGAAAACCCGGTCCATCTTGGACGAGCGACGGTGGCGTTCTCGACGTCATGCCCTTCTTGAAGGCGTCGCTGATTGGATCTCGTCTCAACCACGACGTTGCCTTTGGTTGATGCTCTTAGCTTCTCGGCGCCCGGTCTATGTGTGGAGGGAGGACTTGCAGCGTGAAGTCGGAACTGTTGCGTCAAGGGATGTGGCTCGGCAACGATGAGATGAGGCGAACCACCCCCTCTTTCTTCTACTGGGAGGCTTTCAAGGTGTGGCAAATGCCGGGGGCGGGGCGGAGGGTCAAGATAGGAAGTCGGAGCTACTCTTTGTTTTGAGCTTGGCAACAATGACCTGTTGCGGCCTCTCGCTTTGGGCCATCTTTTTTCTTCATTAGGTTCGTCTGTGTCTGCCTTGAGAAGTCGGAGCTGCTGGTTGCTTTGTAACCACGCTCGGCAATGATGACTCATGACAATTTTGTTTCCCTTCCGCGTCGCGTGGGTGGGTCAGCCATTCGTGTGGCGTGTGTTGGCACCACGCTTGGCTACCCTTGTACGTAATTTTCTTTCGTCTTAATTGAGCGGCAGAGCTTCTGCCTTTGTTTCAAAAAAAATATGGATATTTGGCAATAAAACAACTATTTGTTAATGCAACTAGCTAATCCATCTGAATTTATAGCTGAGCTGTAAGTACTGACGCCTATTAAGAGTGAAGACACTGAAGAAAACCATCCACGACAGGTGAAACACCTTCTGAATTTTCTCGTCTGTCCAATATCGCAGGCATCGACACGAAGGCAGAAGGATCCACATCGAGTGTGAAAGAAGGTGAAACGCCTTCTGAATTTTCTCGTCTGTCCAATATCGCAGCTGATCGATTCGCTGATCTCCACTATTGTGTCTGATTTGCAGGTGAAACAAAAGCTTGAATTCTAACGAAGAGATCACTAGTTTTGCCGCTACTCGATTGAAGATTACACGTTTTTTGAGAAAACGACGTTTCCCACTGTTACCTGCTTGTACTGGTTTCAGTAGAAATACCAAAAAAAAAACATTGCTCAGTTTTTTTTTCGAGAGGAAACATTGCTCAGTTAGTTGAAATGAGAATGACACTAACACAAGGGATGCACACAGCACACGGCACACGGGCCGCATGGGTGCGGCGGTCGGGACCTCATGACCGACGGCTGGCGCGAGGATGGTTAGGATCTCAGGATCCGGCCCACGGTCCACGGAGGGTTGTTGGGCTATGGGCCTGGCACTGTGGAGCACGGGACATGGGCTGGCGTCGATCGTTACGAGGGCCCACTGCTGCATGTGTATTGAAATAAGGAATAAATCATTTAACCTCTCCAGTGGCTTTAGTTAATGTGGCGCGTTTGCTCAAAAAAAAAAAGTTAATGTGGCACCACGTTAGCCATGATGCATGGAGGTAGGTCAGACGACTATGATAGTTTAGTTTGGGAGGTCAAATATAATTTATTAAATGATTATAAAACAAAGCGTTCTTTTTGAAGAAGTTATGTCATTTAAAATGTCAAAAAAAATATGTGGCTAAACGATACTTATCTTGTCATGGAAATCACTTGAACTCCTAATTGGTCTATGTCGTCAACGCGGACTAACTATAATAGATGATAAGGACATTTAGGCTATATCTATACCTAATACTAAAGAGACAAAATTTCCACACAAATTTTCGTCTGGCCCCGTCCTTTCACGGACGGTCTTCTAATCCACTCCGTTCCCTACTGCTGAGTTCACGGTGATACTCATAGTTTACTTAAAGCCTCCGTCCCCACGTATAGCTGGTCCGTGATGATTCCATATACAAAATCCAAAAACGTATTATCCAAAAGGAGACGGATTCCCATATACGAAATCCAAAAGGACTCGGGAGCCTAGACCTCTGCGTTATAGTTCCTGTTAAATCTGACAGATTAGATTTACATCCAAGCAGACTATAAATAGTAGGCATCGCCAAAATCAAAGACACGACAGATTAGATAAGGAGCAAAAGGACCGAATCAAGCCCACCACGAATCAGATCAAGAGGAAATCAAAAGAGCGCAATGAGTTGAATCGAGGGGCATGTTTGGATGCTGCCTCCCAGGCAGCTCAGACGCCAGGCAGCGTCTCCAGACGTTCGATTTCGATCGCCTGGGGCTGCGATCGCTTGCCTGGCAGACAAGCCCAGGCGAGGGCGGCATCCAAACACGCCCCAAATCACGTCTGCCAGTCTGAAACCGCAGGCTCCTCCGGTCAACTACCTAGCAAAGGCAAAACAAATACACACACTGGAATCTAAGATCCGTGCATCTGATTGAGATGTTCGTGCTTATATAAATTATAATAAACAAGAACATGGACCAATAATAACTTGGAAGGCAGCAGAAGCTGATCAAGAGAGAATCCAAGATAAAGTCTCCATTCTGAAGAAGCAAAATAAAAAAATACAGGAAAGCACCGGAACAAAAGTACATCATATCTGATCGAATTAAAGCATGGAATGGACATCAAGTCTCCATTCTCATGAGTCACGATAGACTGATTCGGTTGGCTTCGTTGGCAGCCACTCGGAGGCGTCATCTTCGGCATTACCGTCCACGTCGCACGGGGTTCTCTCTGTCTTTCTTTGCTGGCGAGTGGAACTGTGGAGGGCGGCGAAGAGAGGGGCGGAGTCGACGGGTGGACTGGAGACTTGGAGAGGGCCGGTCGGCGGACCGGGGGCGGGGGTGGCAGCTGGAATGGGAAGAGAAAACGAAACCTAGGTTACAGCACAGAGCGCGCGCGCGCACACACGTAGTGTGTGTCTATATATATATATTTCACAATTCACACGTGGGCTATAACACTGAACGGATTCGAAATTCAAATTTTAAAATTTTTAGTTACTATTCATAGTACTATTTAAATTCAGCGTTCACTATTTAAACTCACGGCTATTATTCAAATTCGGGATATGAACAGTGCACGAGCACTCACCCGGGGTGGCTCAGGCACACAACCCCTTCACTATTTAAAGCACCATGCGACGTAACTATTTGGAGCACTTGTTTCGCTTTATGGATGCAGGATGCGTGAGTGATTAGTTATGCGTGCGATTAGTGAATATGCGGATTAATATTTCTCAGGATCTTTTGCAGACTTGCGAGACCAATAGTTCAGTCGGTCGTGCGATTATGCTTGTGACAGTCCTACTCCTACTCGGTACTCACCGTATGCATCACTAGCTCGCTTCAGAACCAGGCTAACCCGGTCTTCTCCCTCGCTATCCCTAGCCACGCACACACAGGACTCAGGCTCTATCGTCTCCCCAGGCAGTTTCACCCAAAGGGAACACTTATCTGCGCACACAGAGTTCTCTACAAATGCCGCTACCAGGGCTAACATGAGAACAACACACGTAGAGGTTTCTCCTCTAGGGTCCCTAGCATAGAGACATCGTCCCATATGAACGAGCTTAAAGGAAGGCATGGATTAAAACAGAAAAGCTTATTTCATTTTCACAGAGCAAGCTTACATACGGCTTTCCCTTTCGGAAAACTCCAAGCACTTAGCACAAACCTTAGGAATTATCTTACAAGCGCAGGAAGATTACGGGGACTTTCTTTATTCTCTAATTTACAATGGTGAAGTGGCTACTAAGTAAGTGGAGTATTAGTACTAAAGGTGGACGAGCTCAGAGAACTCCTGAGATCGTGGTCTTCATGGTGTATGTGTGAGTGGAGAGATGGTGGAGTGGAGTGGAGTCTTCAGCGGATGAGAGTGCGGTGTCTAATGCTGGTGGTCTTTGGTCCAATGCTTTCACAAATGCGCCCGGCGTCTCGCTTTATAGTGCGAAGGGAGTGTCCTTCATGCTTATCGTCTGAAGGAGCCTTTGAGGCGAAGTCTTCAATTATTTCTTCTTACTGTTGCCTAGACAGCTGAACGGAGCTGCGTGCTTCAATAATTGTCCTGGCTACCGTAGACTGACTATATTCTTTTTGCGCTGTCCTCCATCGCATATGGTCTTATCCTTCTGTGGTATGGTCTTCCACGCCTGAATGATTGATGTTGCAAACATCAAATCAAAGATTCTGGCATGTAGTATTATCTTCCCCCGGCTGAATTGTTGATAACACTTTATCAACATAGGAAGTATGTTTCTTGTATATATATATTATAATTTTCATAATATTAAAATCTAATATTCTGGTCATTGGCCATGACCACGGATATCCAACATCTCATCATCATTTTTATCATCGTCAGATATTTGTATTTTCATTTTTGACTCATAATCTTTCTTAATATTTTCTTCGTAATCTTTCATTATATTTTCAAATTTTTCTTCTATTTCACCTCTTATTTCTTGCAAGATTTTTTTCTTTATGTCTTCTTCCATTGAATAGTTATTGTCTCTAATTTTTCTTTCATCTTAGTATTAACATATTCTTCATTCAATGGATCTATGTCTTTTTTTACCGCTTCTTTATATGTATGCAGCTGGACAGTCCGTCTTCTCTTATATTTGGCCCTGCCCATATTGGTTTTATTCCATTGACCTTCCTATATTTCTGGATATAGTCTTTGACTGCTGGCTCTAAGAAATAGTTTGCTCCCAGAATAGTTCTCGTATATGAAAGAGCTTGATCAATATCTAAATATTTTTTCCAAGACACTCCTCCATCTTTTTCTTTTTCTATCTACTGAGCTATAACTTCTTCAAATGATATATAAATTTCTAGTGTTTTACCCCTATATATAACATATATGGGGTTTTTCTCTATATTGCTAGATGGTTCTTTTGGTTGTATTTTTTCATTAATCATATAAAAATATTCAGCCAAACTATTTAATATTGCTAGCATATAATCTTTATCTTCTCATTTGTTGTTATATTGAAACCAGAAATTATCTAGAATGTATTTTTGTATGTCATCTAGAACAATATGATCTCGAGGCTTGAATTTATAAGTATTTGGTGGGAAAATTCTTAACTTATTATCAATTCCAAAACTGAAACATTCACCCCCCAATAGGTATTATTCCTTTCTTTATTCCTACAAAATAGAAGATCGTGAAAATATATCAGGCAATGTATTATCTTTATCTTTTATATGCTTAAATATTACTTTATAACCATTTCCAATAATAATATCTTCAAATAGAACCCATCATCTAGTTGAACTTTTCTTACTATTGACTTTAGTGTAGTATCCGCATATAGCTTCACAGTTTGTCCTAACTGTGAACTCTTTAAATCTTATATATAATCTAAAAGCATTTATTGTATTAAAAACAGCTAAAATTTCCCTATCTGTATTGTTTCTTGCTTTTAGCTTGTATTTTCTTGAAGCATACCTACATATTTGTTCTTCTAACTTTGTAGAGTACTTGTGTGGTTTTTGCTTTAATATCGCACCCCATCCTAACTCGGATGCATCTGTCTCTATAACGAAATAATTATCATCTAAAGGTAACTCTAGGGGTTTAAAATCCTTGACCTTTTCTTTAATAGTTCTTACTAACTTTATATCTTCAGAATTAAAATGTTTTTGCTCGTTTTTTCTTAATTTTGCATAGCTAGCTTAGCTAAATTTTCAATATAATTCCTAGCATAATTTACTATTCCTAAAAATTGCTGCAGGGTTTTCTTATCATTCATAACATGTGGAAATTATAAGATTTTCTTTGCAATATGATCTTGTAAATAAAATTTTTCCTCTCCTATTTCATGATCTAAAAAATTTATCTTTTCCTTACATATCTCCATTTTCCTTTTAGACAATATTAACCCATGTTGTTCTACCTTTCTAAAGAAAGTTTTCAAATGAGCTATATGCTCTTTATAGGATTTTGAGAAAACTAATAAGTCATCAATATAAACTAATATGAATTCTTGATTTTTATTAAAAATATTTTGCATTTTTCTTTGAAATAAAGCAGGGGCATTTTTTTAATCCTAAGGGCATTACTAGCCATTCAAAATGACCTTGAGGACATGTGAAAGCAGTCCATTCTATTGATTCTTCTGCCATTTTTATTTGTCAAAGCCCAGCTTTTAAATCAAATTTTGAGAAATATTTACTTCCTTGTATTCTATTTATCCATTCTTGCTTATTTGGGATATTATAAGCACCATCTATAGTATTATCATTTAGTCTTTTATAATTAATAATTATTCTTGACTTTCCTCTAGCTATTTCAGCATGATTTCTAACTATAAATGAAGCTAATCTATGATGGCTTCGACTTTCTCTTATAGCTCCTAATTTTAGTAATTCTTCAATATGCATCTTAAATTCTTTTATATCTTTAGGTGTTGCTTCTATAAGGCTTGTTTTGATTATATAGTCAGGATTTATTATGTTAATCTTGCATACTATACCATTTTTATCCCAATACTTCATTGGTATTTCTTCTATTATCTAAATATCTTTTAATCTTCTTACAATTTTATCTATATTATTTTTAGATTTTATATCTCTATACCAATTTGGTGCTAATGATTGCAGACTGATACATTCTATACATGAGTTTGCTATATGAAATTCTTCTATATTTTCACCTAGCTCTTCATCTATATGATTATCAGGGACTTTTTCATCAGATCCTTGGAGTTCTAGATTGGTCTTTCCTAGATTAGAATTTATAGTCTTTCGTACTTCTGTTATATAAGGAATGTTGTGTTGATAAGGGATAAATGTTATTCCTTGCTCATGTATGATTGTTGTTTGTAAAGAGAATTGTAAAAATCTTAATCCTAATATCATATCATCATGTATCATAGATAGATCTCTTATTGTAATTTCATCCATTATATATTTTGTGTTATTTATTTGTACTTCAACATCATAAGCTAGTTGATTATGAACCTTTTTTATCCCAGACATATAAGGAAATATTTCTGCTTTATTTTGATCTATTGTATGAACTATTTCTAGATATTTTGCAAAATATTTATCATGTATAATATTTTTTATACAACCGGTGTCTACTAACGCTAATATTTTATAGGAGATGTTAGGCGTTAATTTTACTTTTACAGGTACTCTTATACCTATAATTTCTTTAAATGATAATCTTACTATATATTTGCTATCAAAGTTTATTATGGTTTCTTTTAATTGTATCGCTTTATTATTTTTTCTATTTAACATTGCTTGATTCTTTAACTCGGTAAGACCTCTATGATTATCTTCTATCTTATTAGCTTCATTGAGTTCTATTTTACTTTTTAGCTCTTCTAATTCTGCTTCTAAGCTATTTATTCTATTCTTTAAATTTCTGACTTTGCTTGCTAATAATTTATCTTCTGATTCTAGTTCTACTTCTTGTCTCCATTTTTTGTTATTGGTTCTTAAACTTGAGGAACATGCTTGCTTTAAACATATACTGCATGTAGATCTATGTCACACCCAGTTTTAAAGACAAAACTGAGTACTAACTATATGTGTGCCCAGAAAGTCAAATCACACATATAGTGACAAATTACAATAGTATCAAGAGACAATGCTTTATTATATAACGAAACATACTCATATTTAATTCTTACATCAGAGTATTGCGGAATCGTAGCTAATTCTTAGGCTCCATTCTTCATAGGGACGACTGACTAGGGGCTACGTATGCCCAACACTTCTGATAGTATCCTGAGAACTCCTTCGTTGTCTTCATCAATCTTCTGAGCAACTTTTACTAGAGTTTTGGACATGGGGAAATAGCAAGGGTGAGCATATGTCGTACTCAGCAAATATAACACGGGTTCATGAGGCTTAAAAGGCTGACACTGGTTTAACTGCGACCAGCTTTTAATTGTCACAATTTTAGTATAGGAGTAGCAACAAGTTTATCACAAATCCATAAACACATGATCAGGTAAACATGAATAATGAATAGCAAAAACAGTAATCATTAGTGAGCATCTTTATCATCAGTATCATCAGTGTTCATCATCTATTCCGTAAGGGTTCCAAGGCTGCTCGTGATCGTGAGCACGGCTGATATATCAGTTTTACACTCTGCAGAGGTTGTACACTTTCACTGTGAGTCATGATTTACCCTTTCGCCCGAGGTGATCAGCCTCTTGACCCACTACCAAGGAAGGTCGGCAGGGTTCACTATGAAGCCTTTCAAATGTTCGTCTAACAAGTTAGGGCCATTAGATTCACTCGGCAAACAGATGTAGAGCCTCCCTTCCCGATGGCACATTGACACGCAGCCTATACACATGGGGATAGAGGCCGCACTATACCTGATTCGTCAAGCTATTCTTACGCCAATAAAGGTAACCACTAACAAGCTAGAAAAGGTTCTCATATTAAGCTAAAGCTAGAGCCATGTAGCCCTCACAGCTGTACTGTAAGTCCCGGATGATCACTTACAGATAAGTCCTTAGGGAGAGAAATCTAGAGCACCATAAAACAGCCCAATGCTCTAGCCCCCTTGATTCCATGTTGCTAAAAAACATCTTTTAATATTTATTGCATATACCATTAGTCAAGTTACAAGATCATGGTTGTAGTTGAGCACTAGCATCATACTACCCAATGCAATACCCCATAGGCATCAAGGTACAAGGTAACAAAGTATTAGGAAATCCTTAGTGGCAGTCAAGGTAGATAAATAGGTAACAAGGAAGATCCCATGCTATATTTGCCTTTTAAACCTGATCATATTTTCCTCGTACTTTGTTTCTGGTCATCACATTCTGTTCTTCAGTGCTCACATACGGCTTTCGTTCTACTCGTAGCAAACATCACGCATAGGAAAACATGCAAGAAGCAAACATAGAAAACTAAGAACAGTATACCACACAAGAGAAAACAACATACGAAAAGAGAGCTAGTTGCTACGGTCACAAAATCACAAGAAACGTCGAAAAACGATGCTACCGTTAGAAAGAAACGACTACCGGGAGTTTTACTTTATTATAAAAGAGACAACTACGAGCTTGCTTTATTTCACTTAAGCAAATTCATGAAGAAGTTATAGTTCAGATTAGACAAATCATAATTTAGTTTAGAAACGGAGTTTAAGCTAGTCATATTTTATTTACAAATATCCCGATATCATTTATGCCAATTAAACTTTAACTTGCAAAAGCAAAGTAACATATGAGAGCATCTATACGAGTCTATTATATGTAGCGTGTTTAAACAAAGTAAATTATAATTTAAAAGCATATTAATGTTAGTAACTAGTCACATTAATATTTAGGTATAAAATTCCAAAAATAAAACCTATATTAATTTTAATTATAAAACTAGTTTAATTGAACATTAATAAAATTAATATCTAATTATGAACATATAGACATGTGACATGATAAGCGCCGCTGATAGGTCGTAGATCACAGTGATTTGAAACTAACGCGGCAAAGGAACTGAAACTGATCTAAAACAGATAAGATGTGAAAGACAAGTGCACGTAGGGTTGCATTGCTTTGCACTTCTGCATTGCATGGCGAGATGTGTTCCCTAGATGATGAGTGTGCTCTTGAAAGGTACAGGTGGCAGAAGATACATACAGATGCGTGCATATGCACATGGTGAATTTGCTGCAGAATCCATGCACGTTGAACAGGAGTCGTGGCTTTGATTTTCTCTCTGGCAGTGAAGAAATTAACGTGCAAGAGCTGCTTGCTATGGCGAGGATAGAGGCATGAGCCTGGCTTGGGCATCAGCTGGCAAGGACGCTTGTGCCTGAAGGTGGATGGCCGGTGTGCAGAACAGCAAGCAACGACGACATGCAGATGCTGATTTCCTTGCAAGCAGACAGATACACCATGATGAAATAAGCGAGTGTAGACTACAGAGAAGACAAAGACCTGATAGAAAAAGAAAAGGGTCAACAAGAGGCTTTCTCACTGGAGGCAGATGTGCAGCAGATGAACAATGGTGACCACCAGGGCTCTGACTGGCGGCCGGCACGACGATTCCAAGCCGGCAACGAACCGGTGCCGAGGAGACGAGAACGCTGACACGGCAGCTTGACGAAGCTTCTTCTCGACATGGTTTTCTCAGGCTTGGGTTTGGGCGTTGCTGCAGCAAGGTTCATGGTCAGCAACGAGAGAACACGGAGGCAAACATGAATACAGGGCCGAACAGCAATATAGGATCACTTTGAGCAGGACTAGCCTCACCTCGCCAGCAACAAACGGCAGCGGCTCGGTCAGGGGCAGGGCTCGGAGAAACGTAGAAGATACATGGAACAAGAGTGTTGCGTGGGGCACTTATCGATGGCCGAGAAGCAGCGAGGATGACCGGGCCAGGCAGCGCGGCGGCGGCGAGAGGAGGAGAAAAAATATAATTTACTACACGAGGATTTCCCAAACTAGGGGCTCCCTTTATAGTAGTTTTGATGTGCTTTGCCTAAGGGGTTGGTTGATATATATAGGAAGAAAAACTCTCCACATCCACGTCAACTAGCGATATGGTACTAATTGACGTTGCACCGTCCATCTGTACTAATGGGCCTAAATAAACATTAAAGCCCATTAGTGAATAAAGACATGTGTCTTTAGGATTTATTAGGATTATTGCACATGGGCTTTGAGCGTTGGAAAAAATAAAAGATTTATTATTTTCGAAATTAATTAATTTCGTGGATAAAATAATTCCAGAAAAGTCTACAATTATTATTTAAGCCGCGAAAATACTCCGAAAGCTCTGAAAATTCGAGGGAAATTCCTCGAGACATTATGGAACATGAAGAACCCAAACAAAGTATTTGGAGCCCACGATAAGATAATTTAGAGCATTTAAAAATTAAATTATGCTCACAGACAAGTAGGAACAAGTTCTAGAAAAAACTGGAAAATTTCCCGAGAAGTTTGTAGAGATTGATTGACGGATGAGAAACTAAAGAAAAGATTTTAGAAAGCTCCCAAAGAAAACTTGAGCCGAGAAACAAAGAATTTGATTGTAAAAAAATAAAGGCGTGCTGGAGAAGGAAAAACGACCTACTAACCCAGTTTAAAGACTTTGCTCACTCTCAACCCACAAAGAAGCAACAAGCAAATATCACATCATCCAAACACCCTTCAAAATTAGAAAACTTTGAAAATTCACATTTTCCTATAACTAAATTTGCGCTAGCTCAAACTAAACTTGGTAAATTTTATCCAAATATTAAAATAATTCATTTTATTTAGTGTTTTCTATGCACAACCCAAAATCGAAAATTTTAGGGTGTGACAATCTATTTTCCTGACTAGGATAATATATGCAGAAAGCATATTTTATATTATAATCACATCTTTCTTTTATCCAATCGTGCTCACAGTCTTCTTGATTCATTAATTCTATTTTTGTTTCTATTGAACTATTAATATTTTCAGATATTATATCTAACCCTTCCATTGCATTATCTAGATTGCGTAACTCTTCATCATCTAAAGAGTCTATCAAATTTTGGTAACTCTGAGCATTATTTTCTTCTTCTTCATAACTTTCTAATAAAATCTTTTTCATTAATCTCCCACTGCACTTCTTCATTTGTAATGTATTCAATATTATTTTTCTGCACAACTTCTTTAACTTTATGAGTCTCTTTTTCTTTAGTTTTTAACTCATCTTCTTGTTTCTTTATCACAACAAGTGTTTTAAAATATTTATTCTTTAGTTTTCTATCTTTCTTTATATTATTAAGTCTATATATTTCTCGTCTAAAGAAGAGTTATTTTTCTCTTATGGCGGAACATTCACATAACATAGACGTATTATATTCATCAGAAATCTTGCTTAACATTTGCTCATAATATTAAATCTAACTATCTAAAGTTTCCATTATCAGTAAAGTATTTGACTGAGGTTGTATTGGCAGACTTACTTATATTAACTACTAAATTTAAATAATGTAACTTTTCAATCTTCAACAGATTATAGTAAATCCCTTCATTCGAATTTTTAATAACAAGGCTCTGATACCACAATACACACGTGGGCTATAATACTGAGAACTCGAACGGATTCGAAATTCAAATTTTAAAATTTTGAGTTACTATTCATAGCACTATTCAAATTCAGCATTTACTATTTAAATTCACAGCTACTATTCAAATTCGAGATATGAACAGTGCACGAGCACTCACCCGGGAGTGGCTCAGGCACCCAACCCCTTTACTATTTAAAGCACTATGCGGCGTAACTATTTGGAGCACTTGTTTCGCTTTATGGATGCGGGATGCGTGAGTGATTAGTTATGCGTGCGATTAGTGAATATACGGATTAATATTTCTCATGATCTTTTGTAAGCTGGCGAGACCAACAGTTTAGCTGGTCGTGCGATTATGCTTGTGACAGTCCTACTCGGTATTCACCGTATGCATTACTAGCTCGCTTTAGAACTAGGCTAACCCGGTCTTCTCCCTCACTATCCCCAGCCACGCACACATAGGACTCAGGCTCTATCGTCTCCCCAGGCAGTTCCACCCGAAGGAAACACTTATCTGCGCACACATAATTCTCTACAAACACCACTACCAGGGCTAACACGAGAGCAACACACACAGAGGTTTCTCCTCTAGGGTCCCTAGCATAGAGACATCATCTCATATGAACGAGCTTAAAGGAAGGCAGGGATTAAAACAAGAAAGTTTAATTCATTTCCATAGAGCAATCTTACATACGGCTTTCCCTTTCGGAAAACCCCAAGCACTTAGCACAAACCTTAGGGATTACCTTACAAACGTAGAAAGATCACGAGGACTTCCTTTATTCTCTAATTTACAACGGTGGAGTGGCTACTAAGTAAGTGGAGTATTAGTACTAAAGGTGGACGAGCTTAGAGGACTCCTTAGATCGTGGTCTTCATGGTGTATGTGTGAGTGGAGAGATGGTGGAGTGGAGTGGAGTCTTCAGTGGATGAGAGTGCGGTGTCTGATGTTGGTGGTCTTCGGTCTGATGCCTTCAGGAATGCACCCGGCATCTCGCTTTATAGCGCGAAGGGAGTGTCATTCATGCTTATCGTCTGAAGGAGCCTTCGAGGCGAAGTCTTCAATTATCCCTTCTTACTGTTGCCTGGATAGCTGGACGGAGCTGCGTGCTTCAATAATTGTCCTGGCTACAGTAGAGTGACTATATTCTTTTTGCGCTGTCCTCCGTCGCGCATGGTCTTATCCTTATATATATATATATATATATATATATATATATATATATATATATATATATATATATATATAGTTGTTTATTGAGAACTTGGGCCAAAATACATTCCTTGGGCTCCTTTGGGCCTCTATTAGTCTATTCACTGTTGCTGTTGGCTGCTGTACATCCTTCAAATACCCAACAGACTCACAGCGTGATTTTTCTCTTTTTTACATGTTTCCTTCGTTTTGGTCCACGTTCTGCTTCCTTTTTTTTAACCTTTTCTTTTATCACGTTCATACTCCGAATGTTGACTCCCGAAGTCCCGAGTATTTTTATTTGTTTGATTTTCTGTATTGTTTTTCTGTGATTTTCCAATATCTTCCGTTCTAATCTCTTTGTGTTTCCATAGATATTGAAAATAAATAATATATATTATATAATGGATCTTTTAAACTCTTGACCCTCTTTTAAGAAGAGATTTCAACTCCCAAGATGTTAATGCAGTTTTGATTAGTAATATAATAATGATTATTTTATTATAACTGATTAAACTCTCGATCGAACTATTCAAACTTTAATTTGAAATATTGACCAATTTGTTGTTCAGTCTGGTCTAAATAAATTTATGTCCAAACTCAGTGCCATCTAGAACGAACGTTATATGTGGAAAACTTAAAAAGGTCTCCTAACAAGTCATAGAACTCAATATTTAACTATAACAATGCAGGTAGATGGTATGAAAATAATTTATGTGCTTTATAACGGGAGAAATAAATCTACAACATTGTATTTCAAATTAGATACGAACTTAATAGGACATTGTTGTATTATTATCAACATTAACTTATATTATACATGTCATTATCATCAGAATATAATTTGTAGATTTTAATTTTTATAAAAACAAATATGAATACATATACAATTTTTCTCATCGTTTTCGATAAATGTATGATAGTATTTTTTTTCTCTCCCGTTGCAACGCACAGGCATATTTGCTAGTAAATAATAAAACAGAAAAAAGATATGCGTGTTCAAATTGCTGTCGGTCTAGGCCTACTGCCCTTTGGGTAAGCATAAATTCTTCTTTTGGCTGTTAATCAGAGATAGATTAAACACAAGGAACTTATTGACAAGAAAGAACATGGATCTTGATGACTACAATTGTGTTTTGTGTAATGGGGGTCATGAGGAGACCAGTTTCCACCTTTTCTTTGAATGTAGTTTCAGTCAGAGCTGCTGGAATGCTATTTCTATTTATTGGAATATGAACCTGCCACCACTGGACATGATCATTGATGCTAGGTCCAGCTTTGGTAATCTGATCTTCAGAGAAATCTTTATGACAGCCTGCTGGGTAATATGAACATCCAGGAATGTAGTGATCTTCGACAATGCTCAAGCTGATATCAACTTGTGGAAGAGGAACTTTAGAGAAGAACTTGGCCAAGTGTGTACTAAAGCCAAGCCCAGCAAACAAGTTCTTTTAAATTCTTGGAGAGATAGCTTCATTGTATAGACTCAGCCTTTTCTTTTTAGGCTTGCAAGCCTTGTACCTTTTTTAAAAACTCTGTAAATACCATTCTTTCATTTAATCGAAAAGCAAAAAAATAGGTAGGGGATTCCCCTGCTGATTCGGTAAAAAAAATTGTTGTCGGTCTAGGTTTCCTCCTTAATAAACTATAAATTGGGTTAATTGCTTCCTCTCTCAGCTCTCAAAACCATATCATTTACCTCCCTACACATGTTAAAGCCTTGTTTGGATGTTGTCGGATTCACCTCAATCCACATGTGTTGGGGTGGATTGAGGTGAAATTTAGTTCAAGTCCCACTCCATTCCACCCCAACATACGTAGATTGATGCGAATCCAAATATATCCAAACAAGGCCTAAGATGGTTTTCATGCACGGTGGTTTCATCCTTTTTAATTAAAATTAAAAGAATTCGGTAAAACCCCAGTAGGGTTTAAAAAAAATATTTAAGCTTCTATAAATTGTCAAATAAAAAAGGATCTAGATTGGAACATGAAAAATCTAAATAGAATATTTAGAGCTCATGAAAAATATGTCCAGAAGCATTAAATAAAAGTGGTTTTTTAGCTCTAGAGAAATGTACATAAATATCTGGAAAATCCCCAAAAACATTATATCAATGTCTAAACGTGTTTTTTTTAAAAAAATATACACCACAAAAATACGAGGTCCAGGCATCACGCATGAAACATATGTTAATGTTTTTGAATACATTAATTCACGGGTAACAAGTTGTTCGGTGTGTTGGATGCAACGACATATACATATATACCGAAATTTGAGCATCGATCATTTTATTTTGTCTTGTTAGTATTTGTATAATTAACAAACCAACCCTTCATGTAAAAAATGTATTAACAAAATGCAACTGTATATATAGGATGATAAAGACTACAAGCTAGTAAAAGAGTGTGCCGGGCAGTGCGTGTAAAATTTCATGAGCTGATGTGCCGCGTGAGGACCGCGGATCGGACACCAGCGCTAGGTTCCGTATGATTTAGCGTTGCCGCTGCTACTGTTACGTAGCTGGCCGTAGAATAAGTTATTCTGTGACCAGCTGTAAAATAGTCTTACCGTATAGGTAATGCTATTTTACAGCTGGCCATAGAATAACTTATTCTATGGCCATCTTGATTTATAATAATATTTGTACCAATTTACAATAACATGAATATGCATTTACGATATTCGTGTTACTACAACTCACGATGATATTTACGATAATATTATAGTAAATCATTTAGTAAGAAGTTACTGTAATCTCATAAATTAGCATAATAATTATCGGAACTAAAAGTGGCCACAGAATAAATTATTTTATAGCTAGGTGTAGAACAGCAGTGAGTTAGTAATTCGTTGGGGCCGCGCATCACAGCTAGCTAGCTAGCGTGAGGCACGAGCGAGAAAAGGACGAAGTTGAGGAGCGCGTCGTCGACCAACGTTTGTTTGTTTGTCACGACAAGTCAACAGCAACTAAACCAATGCAAAACCAACCAAAAATCTGTGGCTGCCTTTCGGTCCTGTTTAGTTCCAAAAATTTTCAACCTAAAATGTCACATCAAATCTTGCGACACATGCACGAAGCATTAAATATAGACGAAAAATAACTAATTACACAGTTTAGTTGGAAATCACGAGACGAATCTTTTAAGCCTAATTAGTCCATGAAAAGCCTTAAGCGCTACAGTAACCCACATGTGCTAATGACCGATTAATTAGTATCATTAGATTTGTCTCGCAGTTTCCTGATGGGTTCTATAATTTATTTTTTTATTAGTATTCAAAAACCCCTCCCGATATCCTTTCAACACCGACGTGACACTCAAAAATTTTCAACCTCACCGACTAAACACCCCGTTGATTCATTCCGGTCAATCCACAGCTAAGGGCGCGTTTAGTTCGGAAATTTTTTGGCTTTTGGCTACTGTAGCACTTTCGTTTATATTTAGCAAAAATTGTCCAATTATAGACTATTTAGGCTTAAAAGATTCGTCTCGCCAATTACAGGCAAACTGTGTAATTAGTTATTCTTTTTACCTACATTTAATGCTTCATGCATGTGCCGCAAGATTTGATGTGACGGGAAATCTTGAAAATTTTTGGTTTTTGGGTGGGATCTAAATAGGGCGGTTGTAGCTTTTCGTGCATGATGGATGGCTGCATGCATGCGTTGTTGCTGCCGAGAGTACAGCACTCCTTGTCATCATCAGTCAGAGTCGTAGCTCTCGATGATGGAATTGATGCATGCGGGTCTCGTCGAGGACCTCGTGAGTCACGCTTGACCACCTATACCTGGCTAGGTAGCTGTCGTTGGTAGGTAGGCTCTCTCCATCTCGGATTCATCGGTGTTTTGCATTGATTATTAAGACAGAAAACATTATTAATTTGTCTGATCGATTTATTATCAGGTTAATTCTTTTTACTGACAACTAACGTTTCTGATCTCATTGGCATGCAGTATGTTCTGTTGTACGTACGTTTCTCTAGCAAGAAAAGAAAAGGAAAAAAAAAACGGGACGGGAGTAGTCATGCATGCATGTGATGTGCGTGTGCCAAATTAACACCAACTCACCTAATTAAATTACCCATATGAGCTTAGCTTAGCTTGTTGCCAGCAGCTAATAACGCAGCAGCAGTATATGTCCGTATGTAAAAAGAAAATGACGTTGCTGCGAGCACTACCACCGACTCCTCCCTTTCGTTATCACTCCGGCCACCTTCCATTCAGTCATTCACAAACTGTTCGGCTAATGCATTTTTTTTTTGCGGCTGATAAACGTGTGGCCCTGCTGATCTGCTTCTGCTTGTATGGAATGGGAGTCAGTGACGACACACTGACACTACTGCTACCGATCGATCGTCACTAGCAGACGACGACATCGCCCGGCCTCGTCAACTAACGCGGAAAGTCGTCTCGTCTCGTCTATACGGAGCGAGCGGAGGGCCGGGGACGGCGGACGGGCGACTAGAAGAATGAAACAAAGAAGCAGGCAGCTTAGCTGCTAGCGGCAGATTAATACTAATCACTGCACGCAACAATTAATTAAGAAGGAAGCCAACACGTACACAACCACCGCTAGCTCGTGTACGACGACGTGCGGACTAGACTTTTTGGCGATTCGATCAGGTGTTCAATTCAACTCCGCGGCTGCTCCGATGGATACATACATGGATATAGATATACGTCTGGTTTGACTTATAAGCCGTATTTTTTCAGTCAATGAACAGTATTTTTTTCTCACAACAAATCAACCAACAGTACTTTCAGCCATACCTTATTAGCCAAACGAACAGAATGATAGATACTCCGAAGAGTACGATCCTATGTTGCTTGCTAGCTTGGTCGTCTAGCTCACCGTGGGCCCACCGTTTTATTCAACTCTCGCCGATTACTGTATTATTCAATCATGGCAACGTGTGTGTGTATATATATATGGAAATTATTTCCTACTCCCATGAAGTAGTTACTCTCATGTGTATATCTCTAGATTTAGGACGTATATGGCCCGATGAAGTGTATGTAGATGGAGTATATCATCATACTATGTATGACAAGTATGGATGTATACTTAGAGTATATGGTTATACTTATTTTATATGCTACTATCATAGTATTATATAATATATTAAAAAATATGTGCTCTTTTGAAAAAAAAATCACATAGTAAAGATCTGGAGTATCTTAATATTAGTATGTCAACATACTCAAACTGATGAATGAGTATTTACACATACGCAACGTGATTTATTGATTACGAGAGTAACTAGTCTCGGGAGTATATAAAATGCACCCTCTATATATATCTATATATATAAATATATATATATAGACAAACACACTTATATGTCATACAGTGTATAACCCATTGCCCATCCCTTCCCTCACTGTTGCTTGGCGGCTATGTGCTATGCCATTCAATTATATATGGCGTGTTTAAGTTCAAAATTTAATGAATTCATGTCATCAGTACAAAATACATGCGCTAATTGCATCTAATTCCTATGTTGTCCCTAAATAAATTAATTCTTAAACTTGTTTAAGTCAAGTTTGTTTTAAGTTTGGCCAAATTTATAGAAAAGAGGACAGAGACTTAGCGAAATATGTCTGAGCGTTGTAATGGGTTAAAAATAAGGACTTGACTTTACTACGGCATGCACGCACAAGATTTCGACCTCCAGCACGCACACCTCGCACACTATCTTTTACTCGCCAAAAAAAAAACAACAGCTCTCTTCCCCAACTCCGACGCCCTCGCCCCCTCCCCCCACCGCCGCCATCTTCTCCAGCTCCGGCGAGCTCGCCGCCGCCATCTTCTCTAACTCCGGCGAGCCTCCCTCATCCCTACCGCCACCAGCTCCCCTAAACCGCTCATCGACCTTCCCCACCGCTTGACCAACCTACCTCCCCCCGGCCAGCCGGCCATTCTATACCCCACCGGAGTTGGAGAAGAAGGGAGAAAGAGTTCGCCGGAACCCTAGAGGAGAGAGGAAAGAAAGAAAGGAGGAGGCCTACCTGGCGCTCCCACCACTGGATCCGGCGGATCTGCCACCGTTGCCGCTGGATCCGGCACCGCCGTGGCCAGATCCGCCATGGCTGCGCGCGGGGGAGGCGGTGGGGCGCGGAGGCTGCCGGTGAGGTGCTCACCGAAGAGAGAGAGAGAGAGAGAGAGAGAGAGAGAGAGAGAGAGAGAGAGAGAGAGAGAGAGCCGGGGAGAGGAAAGGTTGAAGATGAGTGCGGCGTGTGGGTGGGTGTGCGTGCGGTCCCTCCACAGGATGCGCGTTTTGATTATAGTATTTCCATAAAAATAATCAAACATTCATGGGAGACGACGATGAGAATGCATGTTATACCGCACCGTGCGCGCGGCTGACATATATACCATGGTCCCAAACACACGCCCTTTTTGTACTCGTCATGAATCCAAACTAATCGTTGAAGACATATATGATTATTCGCGTCGGTTGTGAAGTTGTGAACATGGAAAATAACTAAAAAGGATGTGTCTTCATCATATATATATACATGTCGATAAGTATATATTCACACACATATTTTCCATTCCATGTGACATCCTCACTCTCACTCAACGGTGTGGACACACACGTATGGCAGCAGCGATCGATGCCGTGCTCTAACTTGTTGACTTTCCCTTTCAAAAAGAGAAATTGTGGGCTTTGTGGCTTGCAACAGCCAACAGGCAACATCGATCCCTGCGCTGAAGGAAACAAACATAGGCGGTGTTTAGTTGAGCAAAGTTTGGCAAACTTTGCACAGTAAAGATTTCCTACTGTAGCATTTCGTTTGTATTTGTGAATTATTGTCCAAACATTGACTAATTAGGCTCAAAAGATTCGTCTCGCAAAGTTAAAGCAAATTGTACAATTCATTTTTGATTTCGTCTACATTTAGTACTCCATACATATACCACAAATTTAATGTAATGAGAAATCTTTTTTTACATAGTACACTTTCCAGGAGTTCGGAGGAACTAAACAATGGTCTAGGATGTGGATATCCAGCGACCCGAGACGATCGACAATGAATGCATGATGTGAATAAAAATTGAAGGCTGTACCCCTGAAGAAACAGTACAGCCAGCTAACCAGCAGGTATACGTCATGGTGCTGACGTCACTAGTGTGCACGTAATTCGGGACCTCGTTTGCATGTGTGATGTGTCAAACAAAGCCTACTCCGTCCTGTCCCATGCAATGACAGGTACAATTAAAAGAACGCTTTTCGTTCCTAAGATCACCTCACAAAAGAAGAAAGTCTTTATTTAATACTCTTTCCGTTCCGTTTTATCTGGCGCCAACACGAGTATTCCGGATACCAAGAACTATTTAATCCAGCTCCCTTTTCCTAGCTGGTGGTGCCATGACCCTTCGTTTGTTGAATTCGTCATCAATTTTTTTGCATGCATGCAACGAAGGGAGAAGGATCGGTCAAATAACTTTTTTTTTTAAAAGAAAAGGATCGGTCAAATAACTCAAACGGAATAGCGAATCAGTTTTGCATGCATGCAGTGAGAAGAGTGCCTTGCCTATAAAGAGGCTTGGTAAGTGCTGCATGCTATGATGTTGCGCCTGATAAAATGGCCATTCTAAAAAAACGAGCGCACCCCAGCAGTGGCGGATCCAAAGGGGGGGCTGGGGGGGCTCCAGCCCCCCCTAATTTCTTGATTTCAATGCTAATTACTGTAGCAAAAACATGATTTCACCGTTAAATCTTCGTGCAAATCAACATCTCTGTTGTTTTAGCCCCCCCTTATCCCGCATCCCACATCCGCCACTGCACCCCAGATATATCGGACCGGAGGGAGTAGTATGTACATATAAGTCGCATTAACTTTCTTTTTGGTACACATCAATTTTGCTATGCATCTAGATAATTTGGAACGGGGGAGTAGATCAATTCCAAAATAGTTAGTTTTGCAGTATTGATAATTAAACTATAAACTTTAGGGGTGGTTCTTTTTGGAAGCTAGCTAGGTTCATTTTAGTAGAGCTCTGAAAGCAACTTACAAGTTAAATTCTGAGAGAGCTTTCCTTAACAGTATTTTATAGGGAAGTGATTATATGCTAGTTATGCGAAAAGATTTCTAAATAAACAAGAACATAGAGATTTTCGTCCTACATGTAATTACTTTCTACACTGAGTTTATCCAAGAAAAATCATAAAAAACACTTTCAGCCAGGGGAGCGAGGATGCAGCTTGAGAAGGGGCTCACTTCATCCCCTAGCAGTCTGGAAAGCTACTCTTTATAAACAAGCAAGAGTGTGCTGCGAGGTGAGAAACTGAACATATCAACAGCAACAGCAGGAGTCGGAGGAAAGTTTTCCTTGCCCGCGCATCTCCGCGCGCATCCAACAGCCGCGCGCGTGAGGGCACATACCCTCAGGGGGTGAGCGATGGTGGTGCTAGCATGGCGGGAGGGAGGACAACATGGTTGCGCCTGATATACCAGGGAGCATCTGCTTAATTAGTCGGATAGCGCCTACGTTCATCAGTCTTTGCTTATCCCTAGCGCTGAGCACCACACGAGAGCAAATTAAAAGTCGATGAAAGCATATTATTTTAGACAGAATAGCCATTTTGTCCCTTAACTATTACTCGAGATCTAGTTTCGTCCCTAAACTTTCAAAGCAGCCGTTTTAGTTCTCAAACTCTATTAGGCTCATAAGTCAGACTGACTAGGGTCGATGGAATATGGATGGATGCGGGTCTCATCGGTCGAGGAGCTCGTAATCGAGTCACCCTCTTGACTAGCTGCCTCTGCCTATCGTCCTGTTCGCATGGCTTATAAGCCGTACTTTTTCAGCCAATGAACAATATTTTTCTCTCACAACAAATCAACCAACAGTATTTTTAGTAATGCCTTATCAGCCAAGGGAACAGTACTTTCAGCCATGTCGTCGTCCACAGGGCCGTCCCAACAATTTCTAGGGCCCTTGGGCAAGCAAGACAATGAAGTCCCGGTAATCTAATATTTTAATATCACGAGATTGAACTATATAGTACTACTGGTAATAAGAGTTAACTCGCAAAATATAGTTCGTTAAAAAACGACAATACATCAAAGAAGTTTAAAGAACGGTGAAATCACAGTAACATGAAATGACTTAAAATTTAAAACAAATTATGGGCAACCTGCTGCCTGTGGCATGTCCATAAGTTCCTTGATGAATTAAATAATTAAACTAATAGATCAACAATTCGCTGCACTATCGCTTGATGCCTGTATGTATTGGATTGCAAGGTAAAAAAGAAACTGAAGTTTTCAGATTGAATAAATAATAAATACTGATGAACTGAAACCATAATCACTTACCGCAGAGAGTCGGGGACAGGGATGAAGGGACTGCAGCGCAGCTGGGTTAGTGGGCGTCTGCTGGGATCACGTGATTCCAGATTACGGAAATCGGGATTTCAGGATTTGAGAACGCCGGAACAGCCGCCGCGGCACAACAACACGCATGCTTTGACGCGGAGTCGCGAATAGGAAAGGGTTGCCGCGCAGAGCCACAGACTGAACTGGACGTGACCGTATGGAGCCAAATGCATGTACTACATATACATATACTCATGGGCCCCTAGTGCCATGGGCCCCCGGGCGTCGCACTGCCTGCCCTTCCCCATGGGACGGGCCTGGTCGTCCATCGCTCAATGCAAGCTAGGAAATAAAGGTGCTGTCGTCGTTGGTAGCTAGGGTCTCACTCTCATGCATACAGTATTATCTAAGAAACGACTCGGATCGGATTCATCTGTTTTTAGGCCCTGTTTGGTTCCAAATAAGTCACCTACTTATAAGTTAAAAAGTGAAAAAAGTGACTTATTTTGCCAAACACCACCAACTTATAAGTCACCCCTGCTTATAAGTTTTAAGTTGGTTCACCCCTGCTTAAAACTTATAAGTCACCCTTTTTCGCGTGGGGCCCACACCTTAAATGAGCTTATAAGTCATCTACAACCAAACTGGCATGACTTATAAGTCACTGGTTTTCAGTCACCTGACTTAATAAGTCACCTGACTTATGGAAACCAAACAGGGCCTTAATTAGGTCAAAACATTTATTTGCCTTATCGATTAATCAGATTAATTTTTTATGGAAATCAGATTAATTTATAAACACCTCCGATTCGCTTTTTTAGTGACAGCTTACGTTTTCTGATCTGATGAATCAAAACTAAGAACGAAAGAATCGTGTTTAATTTATGAGACCATGCATTTAACTAACTAGTGTGTGTAAAAATAAGAAACACGATTCTTTCTGTCGTACGTACGCCACGGTTTTCGACGGAACGCTACTATCTACTAGCTGCCTAACTGCATGCATGGGTGCAGCTAGGCATTGTCACATTGGTATATGTATGTCATGCTGTTTCGATCTCCAGCAAGAAACAAACGGACACTTCCGGAGGCGGCTTCTTTTACCGAGTGCCTCAGGCACTCGGCAAAAGCCGATATATACTCGACAAAGCCTTTGCACTTGGTAAAGGGCGATCGGTAAACAGTTGATCGGCAAAGATCTCTTTGCCGAGTGCTAATCTAACACTCAGCAAAGAAAAGTCGCCGTGACGGCGAGCGCCACCGTGACAGCGGCTTTGCCGAGTGTCAAGGTCAAGCACTCGGCAAAGGTCGCCTCTTTGCCGAGCGCCGTTGACTCAAACACTCGGCAAAGGTGGCCACTGTGCCGAGTGCCACCGGCAAGACACTCGGTAAATAGGCGACCTTTGCTGAGTGCAATGGCCTGTACACTCGGCAAAACATGTTCCCAGGCATGTCCCCAAGTCGTCACTTTGCCGAGTGTCATGGCCATTGCACTCGGCAAAGTGACTGAAAACAGTCTTTTTTATTTGTTTTTACATTTCATCCAAACAAACAGAAGATATATATAATCAACATTACATATATATCATCAACAACACATATATATCACCAACACCACATATATATCACAAACGTCACATATATATCACAAACATCACATGTCTCACAATATATCACAAATAAGTTCACAAGTAATCCAAGTGCTCCATCATCTTCAACCATAATTACAAATAGAAGTACCATTAACAACCATAAGTATCATCACTGATTTGGTGAATGATTCACTGAAGCATGAGGATCGTTCGATGCCGCCGATTGATTCTGCACAAAGGAAAAGATAAATATATACCATACATGAATAAAACTTTCATACTCCACTAAATTTGATCGTAAGCATGAACATACAAACTAAAATATTTATACTCACAGGAGTATAATTTTGAGGAGGTGGAGGTGGAGGTGGAGCGAATAGCGAAGGTGGCGGAAGTACACCTGTAGCGACGCCAAGACTTTGCATGTACTGAAGAATCTCCGCCATCCTCTGCTGCTCGGCCTCTGTCGATGTTTTACCACCGGCAACCCGTCACGGGGTACCCGGGACGGTGATTTGTTCGGAGGGGTATCGGCGTTTGCAGGAACTCGATGGTAAACGCAGGGAGACAACGATTTATACTGGTTCGGTACGCCGGAAAATCACGGCGCCCTACATCCAGTGTGGGGTGGATAGTATATTGCACCCTGCGCTATTTG
This sequence comes from Miscanthus floridulus, assembly GCF_019320115.1. Lineage (NCBI taxonomy): Eukaryota > Viridiplantae > Streptophyta > Magnoliopsida > Poales > Poaceae > Miscanthus > Miscanthus floridulus. The sequence continues at coordinate 14,990,250 of NC_089594.1, read as the reverse complement.
TTGTGGTTGTGAGTTCTGTCGGTTATGTCTGTCGCTCCCGATCTAGGGACCCCTGCCCTCCTTTATATAGTCCAGGAGAGGCGGGAGTCCTAGTCGGTTACAAAGTAGAGATCCTAGTAGGATTATGTGTAACTAGTTCTAGTAGGATTACATGTAGGGAATCCTAGTTGGACTAGGTCTTCTTCTCTCCGTGGGAAACCCCATGGGTCCCGTATCGACAAGCCCCCGAGCATCTCATGGATGAGCTTCGGAAGCCTTCTTGTTCTTCTTGGTCTTCGTTGAGTTATTGTAAATCCGTTCCAGGTTCTTCTTGAAGTGAAACCTTGAGATGGTCTTCTTTGTCTTTTCTTCGGCTGATGTGCACTTTTGGATAAAAGTGCACTTAGTGAGTGTAGCCCCCGAGCCTCTTGCTTGTTGGGACAAGAAGCCAGAGGGTCCCTTTAGTCTTCTTGTTTGCTCCGAGTTCTTTTTCGGTGGGTGCAATTTTTCGTAAAAATTGCACTCACTGAGTGTAGCCCCCCGAGCCTCTTGCTTTTGCTTGCAAAAGTTGGAGGGTCCAGATTCTTGTCTTCAAAAAATTTTTGGGGTTATGTATCCCGCAGCCCCCGAGCCTTCTCCGAGTACTTTTCTTTAGAATAGAAATCGGAGGAAGGGTCTTGATGTGTTGTCTTTGTTGTAGTCTTGAGTACTTGTATTCTTGGTCTTTCATCCTTGAATTCGAGCCCCCAAGCGTAGTTGAAGCGAATGCCGAGCCCCCGAGCTTAGTGTTTGACTAAGCCGCGATGCTCTTCCGAGTTGTTTTTATTCATCCAGGTCATTTCTAGACTTCTCTGGTTCTTGATGTACCTCTTCCAGGTTGTTTGCACTTCGTCCAGGTTCTTTCTGAACTTGTATGTACCTTATCCGGATTGTTTTCTGATTTGACTAAGTCATGATGCTCTTCCGAGTTGTTTTTATTCATCCAGGTCATTTCTAGACTTCTCTGGTTCTTGATGTACCTCTTCCAGGTTGTTTGCACTTCGTCCAGGTTCTTTCTGAACTTGTATGTACCTTATCCGGGTTGTTTTCTGATCAATCCGGGTTCTTCCTGAATTTATCTTGGTACTTGCAGCACCTCTTCGGGGTTGTTTTATGATTAATCCGGGTTCTTTCTGAGCTTGTCTTGGTTCTTGCCGTACCTCATCGGCGTTCTTTTTTGATCAAACCAGGTTGTTTCTGGACTTGTCTGAGTAAAATAGCTCTCAAAAGCGTGTTTTTCCCGATCTCATGGTATAGATGTAGCTCCCTTGGTTCGTGGCCGCGTTGTTGATCGCCACAGCCGAGTTGCTGGGTATTTCGGACGAGTAGTTGGATACCACGTCCGAGCAGTTGGTTGTAGACACGTCGAGCATTCGGAACTTGTCACCGACTAGTTTGTTGGTTCTGAGTAGTAGTCGAGGTAGTCATTGAGCATCGCGGCAGAGTCAGCGGGTTGTTGTAGTGGCCTGCTTGCTTCTAGTCGGATGGCTTGCTTGTTCGCCAGCTAGAATAGCTTGTCGACAGGAATGTACGCATCATGTACGAGCCTTGATATGTACGTGCGTGCACATACATAAATAGTGCACAAACGCCTTGGCCTTGCCTGCTTCTTTGGTCGTTCGTCTTGCTTCATGGTCAGTCCTCCGTATCCGAGTTGATCTTGATTTTGTACCGTTCATGCTAAGGTCTTCGTATCCGAGTTCATCTTAACTTTTTGCATTCATGCAGACTCGGTGTACTTTTGTCTAGCCTGCAGCTTTGGGTTTTCTTGTGTGCCTTCCTCTTTTTGGCTTGGCTTCCGTATCCGAGTTGTTATGTAGATCGCGTGTTCTTCTTGCTTAAATCGTATTCGAGTACTCGGACTCCTCGGTCGAGTAGTCAGTCTTGGCTTGCTTGTTATCTGTCTTGATGCACGGTTGGACATCTCGTGTGTTCGAAGTAGTCGGACATTCGAACGGACAGGTTGCTATCTTTGGTCTCGGACGGCTTGCTGCTCGTGGCTTGGTTCTGATTTGGCTTTGATATTTCGGAGTTGTAGATGTGATGACAGCCTGTATATGACTTGACGTGTGCTTGCACCTTGTTGGATCGTTCGTGTCCCATCATGATTTATGTGTCCAGTAAATTGATGGCTTCCTCATTTGCATGCATGCAGATCCGTATGTGCATGTGTATTCAGTGTATATATGCATATATCTTAATCTTTTGCTCGCTATTGCTTCCCGAACGTCATATGTGCATGTCGTGGTTGTACTCTGCCCTGTAAACAACTCTGTGCGTTATCCTGACGAAATCCCTCAATTTATCGAGTACTTTTCTTTTCTTCCTCTTTTGTGATCCGTCGAGTGCTTTGTCCGTGCTATGACTTGTTAGATGTAGATCTTTGTGTTGACAACCTTTCGCCTGTGCTATGTAAAACGACTCGGCATAGAATGTTGCCTTGACAAACTTCGGCATCCGAGTGCTTTCTTGAGTGGCGCTTGTGCTTTTCTGAGGAAAAAGTATTCCTATCTGGATGTAGCCCCCGAGCCTCTTGTTTTTCGGAACGAAGAGCTGGAGGGTCTTTTTAAGCTTAATTTCGGTCGACTAGTTTTAGGTGTTAGCTTTTAGCTACCCTCATCGGCGGGCTTAAGCGTCTTTTCAGCTATTTTGCTCTCGGCCGGGATGCTCAGGCATGTTTTCAGCCATTTTGCTTTTTGTTTCGGGTGTTAGCTTTTAGCTACCCTCATCGGCGGGCTCAAGCGTCTTTTCAGCTATTTTGCTCTCGGCCGGGATGCTCAGGCATGTTTTCAGCCATTTTGCTTTTTGTTTCGGGTGTTAGCTTTTAGCTACCCTCATCGGCGGGCTCAAGCGTCTTTTCAGCTATTTTGCTCTCGGCCGGGATGCTCAGGCATGTTTTCAGCCATTTTGCTTTTTGTTTCGGGTGTTAGCTTTTAGCTACCCTCGTCGGCGGGCTCAAGCGTCTTTTCAGCTATTTTGCTCTCGGCCGGGATGCTCAGGCATGTTTTCAGCCATTTTGCTTTTTGTTTCGGGTGTTAGCTTTTAGCTACCCTCATCGGCGGGCTCAAGCGTCTTTTCAGCTATTTTGCTCTCGGCCGGGATGCTCAGGCATGTTTTCAGCCATTTTGCTTTTTGTTTCGGGTGTTAGCTTTTAGCTACCCTCATGGGTCGACAACTTGCTTGATGTAGTCGAACAGCATGATGAAGTCGTCGGACAGCTCGTCCGAGTTGTTTGCTGATGAGTTTAACCAGACGAGTGACTGTCATGTCGAGTACTCGAAACAACTCGGAACGTGTTGCCGGGTTCCCAGAATTTGGTTGCTTGCTCGTGACTTGTCGGCTTGCTGTAGGTGGTCTTCTCTTTATTGACCGTGTAGCTTGTATTTCTTGACCTTCTCTCATATGAGCATGTCGTATGTATAAATCAATGCACAAACACCTTTGGCTTTGCTTGCTTGCTTCCTTTGTTAGCTTCTTGCATGTCCGTGATGTATTCGTATACGAAGTTGTAGCAGTACAATTTGTTTCTGGATCAGAGTCATCGGATGGATCGCTCGCTTCAGGCTTGGACTACTTCCGCGCTTGATGTAGTCGAGTTCTTTTGGTACGACGTCGTAACCTGATATTCCTCTGTTCTGCACTGATTCGGTACTTGTCTTGGATAGAATTGGCTCTGGACTTGTACGAACTTCTGTTGCTTGTTCGAGTAGGAGTAGGACTTGTTTCTGGGTTGGACTTGAATCCGCGTGAAGATGAGCTGTATATGTGCATGTCGTATGGATGGTGACGTGTGATGTAATTCCTTTGGTAGAATACTTGCTTGCCGTGTGGTGCTTTCTTGGTTGACTTTTGCAGGAAATCCTTGTTTCTGCGTGTTGCAAGCTTGCTGTTCATAGCCTTACAGTGCTTGCGTTCCTTGACAGGTTCCCGTGCGGGTGCCACATCTATCTGTGGTCGTTGAGGCTGAGAACCCTGCATCTGGTGTTGATTGGAGTAGGACCGGTCGACTTTCTTCTTCGAACGATGGTGATGATGAGTGTGAACACGGCGAGTTGTTGACAAGATCGACTAGAGCTGCGGCGAGTTGTCGACGGGAGCCGACGAAAGTCGCGGCATGTCTTGATCTTAAGGTCCACCGAGCTCTCGAACGCAAAGCGCCGAGAACCCCTACCTGGCGCGCCAGCTGTCGATGTTTTACCACCGGCAACCCGTCACGGGGTACCCGGGACGGTGATTTGTTCGGAGGGGTATCGGCGTTTGCAGGAACTCGATGGTAAACGCAGGGAGACAACGATTTATACTGGTTCGGTACGCCGGAAAATCACGGCACCCTACGTCCAGTGTGGGGTGGATAGTATATTGCGCCCTGCGCTATTTGTTGTGGTTGTGAGTTCTGTCGGTTATGTCTGTCGCTCCCGATCTAGGGACCCCTGCCCTCCTTTATATAGTCCAGGAGAGGCGGGAGTCCTAGTCGGTTACAAAGTAGAGATCCTAGTAGGATTATGTGTAACTAGTTCTAGTAGGATTACATGTAGGGAATCCTAGTTGGACTAGGTCTTCTTCTCTCCGTGGGAAACCCCATGGGTCCCGTATCGACAGCCTCCCGCTCGGCCCGCTCGGCCTCTCGCTCAGACTCCACCCTCTCCATCTTCGCCTGCATCTGCTCCTGTATCGTCCTCTCTTGTTCCAGCTGGGCCTACAATATATTCACCCCAATGTTACAATAATACAAAGGAAAGGTATGAAAAAACCAATGAACGATGAATAAACCAGGAATAACCTCGAGTGCCTCCACCCGGTGGTGTGAAGTGTCCTGCCGAGGTCGTATGGCCGGGCTCCTGCTCATGCTGCTTGCTCGAATCTAGGAGAGACTGGGAGTAGCGGCCGAGTCGATTGCGACGTCGCCAATCCAGTACTGCCCATGCTGCTTGCCTCTTCCCACCCTCATGACGACTTCTCCATCAAGGTCCTCGGTGCTCGGATCGTACTGTGACCCATGGACCTCCCTTGCCATCGATGTGTACTCACTGAGGCGGTTGTGGACGGTCGCATTGCTGTACGCCTCGGGCCCATCCACCGGGTTGTAGTCGACGTCGGACGTCGCCTTGCCCTTGTGGGCCATAGCAAATGCCTTGAAGATGGAGCAAGGCTAGCCACCATATGACGCCGACTGCGAGAAAAACAGCAAGATGATTAGAAATCATGCAGAATTAAGCGTTAGAATAAATAAATGAATTCGCGTACCCATGTTTCTGCGTAACCGCTGAGGTTGCGGCTGCCTTGATGGTGTGCTACACCTGGCATCATCAAACGCCGCTCCCGACACAAGTTGTGCGTCTCCTCCCACTCGCGTGAGCACCACTTGTCCACTATCTGTTCCCAGCACTAGGGATGTGCGGCGCACCAATAAGGAATCATCTACATGCCATCAAGTACATGACATATCAGAAGATGAAATTAAGCCTAATTAATCTCAAAATAAATTAGTATTAATGTTCTTTATTTACCTGCAGGTATTGGTCCCGGGTCAGCGTCATGCTCCTTGAGAATTGGATCAGTAGCTTTTGCACAGCTCTGTATGCTTCTATCAGCTGCCTTTTTTCGGATCCATGTTACCATGTGCTTCAACAGACAAAATGAAGTACCTAATGTCTTAAGCTAGTTTAATTGTGTCCTTTTCTTTTGTAGAAATATAGTTCAGTACTTGAAATCTCCTGTTGGATAAGTCATGTCTTCTGCCATTGGTCAAGAGAGGCTGCTTTCAAGCAACGTCCGTCTTCACCGCGCGGTACCCTGCCATGAAATTATGCATATGCTTATGTGACGACTTTTTCTATCGGCTGTTCGGTCAGTACATCATTCAGCAACTGTACGCTCAGGTTTGTTACGGGAAATCAACTTCGTTAATTGAATGGCTTTATCTCGAACAATTGTGGATATTTGGGGAAACAGCCCACTTCGTCTCACCCCCGCGTCGCCCCTCCCACGTGGGCGACTCGGGTGGCCCGACCACAGCCGCCGCCCCCCTCCCCTCTCCTCCCCTCCCCTGCCGCGCCGCCACCGGAGCAGGCCGCCGGCAAGGCCGTGCTGGCGGCGGTGGGGACTCTCATCCTTGCGCCTTGGCAGAGCAGCGGCGCAGGCTGCAGCGGGCTGGCTGGGCGCAACCTCGCCGGAGCCGCGTGGGGCTCGGGGGAGCCGCCTGGCCGCGGCCGCGGCAGCGCCGGCCGGAGCCTAGGCAGGCGCTCGATGGTGGCGGCGGCGGGATCTCCTTCCCCTCCGCCATCCCCTTCCTCCTCGTATGGCACCGCCGGCGGCGACGTTCTGGCCTGCTCTTGGGCCTGGGCGGCTAGATCCGGTGCACTAGAAGCCGGATCCGGTGACCCATGGCTGGGGGCGGCGGCGCCAGCTTGGGGCACCGGGTTCTCTGCCCTAGTGGCTGGATCCAATGCCCTTTGGGCTGGGGGCGGCGTCCACCGTGGTGGGGCACTCGCGACCGGCAGCATCGGCTGTGAGTACCAGAGCCGGCGACGTCGTTCAGCAACGGGCTTCGGTGTGCGGCAGTGTGACGTGCGCGGCAAGGTAAGCCCGATCCCATGTTGCCCGGCCAGAGGGGGTGGTGGCCGACGCAGCTATAAGGCTGCTGCGTGCAGCCGGTGCGTCGATGCCTCTCTGGAAGGGTTTCGTTGGGATGGCGTGGCAGTGACGACGGTGGCGACAACAGGATAGGGTCCGGGTCTTGGTCAGACGTTTGTGCTGGGGAACCCTTTGGGCGAAAGCCTTGACGACGGCGATGTCTGTGGGCGGCGCATCCCCTGCTGAGGGCGTCGTGTTCCCCAGCACTGCCTTCCACGGGTGAAAACCCGGTCCATCTTGGACGAGCGACGGTGTCGTTCTCGACGTCATGCCCTTCTTGAAGGCGTCGCTGATTGGATCTCGTCTCAACCACGACGTTGCCTTTGGTTGATGCTCTTAGCTTCTCGGTGCCCGATCTACGTGTGGAGGGAGGACTTGCAGCGTGAAGTCGGAACTGTTGCGTCAAGGGATGTGGCTCGGCAGCGATGAGATGAGGCGAACCACCCCCTCTTTCGTCTACTGGGAGGCTTTGAAGGTGTGGCAAATGCCGGGGGCGGGGCGGAGGGTCAAGATAGGAAGTCGGAGCTGCTCTTTGTTTTGAGCTTGGCAACCATGACCTGTTGCGGCCTCTCGCTTTGGGCCATCTTTTTGTTTCATTAGGTTCGTCTGTGTCTGCCTTGGGAAGTCGGAGCTGCTGGTTGCTTTGTAACCACGCTCGGCAACGATGACTCATAAACAGTTTTGTTTCCCTTCCGCGTCGCGTGGGTGGGTCAGCCATTCGGGCATGTGTTGGCACCACGTTTGGCTACCCTTCTTGAACATAATTTTCTTTCGTCTTAATTGAGCGGCAGAGCTCCTGCCTTTGTTTCAAAAAAAAATATATGGATATTTGGCAATAAAACAACTATTTGTTAATGCAACTAGCTAATCCATCTGAATTTAAAGCTGAGCTGTAAGTACTGACGCCTATTAAGAGTGAAGACACCGAAGAAAACCATCCACGACAGGTGAAACACCTTCTGAATTTTCTCGTCTGTCCAATATCGCAGGCATCGACACGAAGGCAGAAGGATCCACATCGAGTGTAAAAGAAGGTGAAACGCCTTCTGAATTTTCTCGTCTGTCCAATATCGCAGCTGATCGATTTGCTGATCTCCACTATTGTGTCTGATTTGCAGGTGAAACAAAAGCTTGAATTCAAACGAAGAGATCACTAGTTTTGCCGCTACTCAATTGAAGATTACACGTTTTTTTGAGAAAACGACGTTTCCCACTGTTACCTGCTTGTACTGGTTTCAGTAGAAATACCAAAAAAAAAACATTGCTCAGTTTTTTTTCGAGAGGAAACATTGCTCAGTTAGTTGAAATGAGAATGACACTAACACAAGGGATGCACACGGCACACGAGCCGCATCGGTGCGGCGGTAGGGACCTCATGACCGACGGCTGGCGCGAGGATGGTTAGGATCTCAGGATCCGGCCCACGGGCCACGGAGGGTTGTTGGGCCATGGGCCTGGCATCGTGGAGCACGGGACATGGCCTGGCGTCGATCGTTACGAGGGCCCACTGCTGCATGTGTATTGAAATACATTTAGGGCGTGTTTGGTTCACTTCCCAGCCCAGCCTGGCTCGCATCAGCCAGCCAGGCCCCCTTTGGCCAGGCTGAGCACATGCAAGGGGTGGTTGTTTGGTTGGCTGGTTGCCAGCAGCCTGGTCACATGCAGCTGGTGTTTGGTTCCCTACGTGCATCGGATTCAAATTAAGAGGATGCAGGAACCATGTTTGGTTGCCTGCATAGAAGCTGGTGGAGTTACCACTTTGTTTTAGTGGTAAGGTTACCACCAGCAAGTCCAAAGTTTGCTACAACACTTTGTTTGCAATGAATATTACATCATTTTGGAAAGCTAAATTAAAATTACTAAAGCCCGGACTAATATTATTACACCCTCCACTAAAATTATAATATCCTCTCAGTTGTGACCTTCCTTCTTTGCAATGCATACTGCATGCTCCACTACGAACATGCCATCGGCTTCATTTTTTCTTCAGCTTTTAGACCATGGAATGACAAACAAAAAATTAAAGTTCATCAATGACATAAGGCATGTGCTCAGTATAATAAACCAAAACATCATTGGCATAAGGCATGTGCTCAGTATATATAAAAAAACCTCATCATTGGCACAAGGCATGTGCTTAGTTTTAAAAAACATCATCATTGGCATTAGACAAAAGCTCATATTGAAATGGTCACATCATTGGCAAACAAGATCAGATTAGTTCTCAGATCATCAAGTTCACATCAATGTCAACACAGGCAAAAAGAGATGCACCAGCTAGGTAAAGAATGCAGGCTCAGGTATAAGAAAACAAGCATCACAGGCAATGGACATGTGCTCAGATATAAGAAAACAAACATCACAGACAATAAGGCAAGTGCTCAGAATAAAATTGTGCAAATCACAGGCACAGGTTGGTGCCCATATCGAGTTCAGAACCACAAGGTTCACATCATTGGCAATGGACTCATGGTCAGATTGCCACCACTAGGTTGATCTAGGTTGTAGGTGCAGGGTTATCTAAGACACTAACTATATGTTAGTGTTAGTAAGCTATGCAGGATCAGATCAACTGCACAAAAGAGAAGGTCAACCCACTACACATCCACCAGCTGTAGTTAGATATGCACAAAAGAGGCCACCACTGCACAGGGACATGCACTGCATCAGAAGACCACCATAATAATGCAGGCACTGCACAAAAGGATCAACCCCAAGCTGTGAAGCCTTCACATGTAGTAGTGCTTGGCCAAGTAGGTCCTTAGCCATAGCTCATGGTGGGAGTCAGACATCTTGACAAAAGCTAAACCCAAGGCCTTGTTGTCTAGTAGATGGCCATAAGCACACATCAGTGCTTCTTCAGTGAAGCCTGGCACAAACATAACAGCACCATACAGCTCAGGGTGGGAATCCTCAACCTTGGTCGACCTAATAGCATCAGCAACATCCTTCATTGCCTCTGCCATGCCAGTGAACAGAACAACATCCTCTTCTGCCAGTATGGATCTCTTCCTCTTGTTACCAACTCCTCCCTCACTCTTGGTATCCTCAAGAGTCACAGTCTTGCCACTATTCAGGATCTCAGTCTTCAGTGAGCTCTTAGCACAGTTAGATGGTGTGCCAAGTGGCTCATTGGAGCCCATAGCCCACTTGCATGTTGCCTGACCATTGCCAAAGATGACCATCATCTGCTTGTAGTGTTGTATGGGCTTGTTGAGCAGTGGAGCATCATTGGGGTGGTCTTGCATAATGAATTGTCCCTTATTAGCCATAATGACAAAATGTTTCAAAGAGTCATCTAACAAATCAAGTTGTAGTATCACATGTTCTTGCTCACCTTGGTATGACCATTGTAGTGTTCCTCCTCAAGAACAATCATGCAGTTGTCCTCATCCCACTGAGCTCCACTAAGGTCCCTCAGCTTGGACAGTTTCACCCACCTCTGCCTCCACTTCCTTAGGTGGTTGTACACCTGGGTACCACTAACTTCATGACCACAGAACTCTTGCAGGGCCTTTGCCACCTTGTTCAGGTGCACTTCTTTGAAGCCCTTATCAGTCCTCACTCCAGTGGTAATGAGCTAGCACATCTGCTTCAGCACAAAGGCAGACATGGGCTCAGTCCACCTCAGAGAGGTTCGCTGCTGAGCAAGTTCCTATGATGCTGGTATGAAACCAGTCACATCATCCCCAGCAACCACATTGTCACCAGCCAAAAGACCACAATCCATTCCAGGGAACACAAGCTCATCAACAGGCATGATCTCCTCAGCCATAGCCTAATTCATCATTGCACATGCCCAGAGCCTCAGCATAGGTGTAGTATCACAAAAAAAACATCATTGCACATGCCCAAAGCCTCAGCATAAGTGTAGTATCACAGAAAATTTATCATCATTGCACATGCCCAAAGTCTTAGCATAAGTGTAGTATCACAGAAAATTTATCATCATTGCACATGCCCAAAGTCTCAGATGAAGTGTAGTATCACAGAAAAAAACATCATTGCTATTGCCCAAAGTCTCAGATGAAGTGTAGTATCACAGAAAAAAAACATCATTGCTATTGCCCAAAGTCTTAGATGAAGTGTAGTATCACAGAAAAAAAACATCATTGCTATTGCCCAAAGTCTCAGATGAAGTGTAGTATCACAGAAAAAAAATATCATTGCTATTGCCCAAAGTCTTAGATCAAGTGTAGTATCACAGAAAAAAACATCATTGCTATTGCCCAAAGTCCCAGATCAAGTGTAGTATCACAGAAAAAAACAACATTTGTCCATGAACAAAATGAATTACAGGCAACTTAATGATACATAATAGAAGTCTAGATTCTAGAAAGACCCCTATTAGTCCACATGTGATTATCCCATTCATCCCTCTGAAGTGCCCAGGCAGCATTGTCATCCATATGAGCAGGATGGGGCTAACTGTTTGTGTCATTTGATACCCAAGAGAACTCTTCTAGAATAACCTCATCAACCCCAAAACTAAGGATCCAGTTATGCATTATACAACATGCAAGCACAAGCTTGATTTGTGTCCTCAAGCGATGGAATGGTTTGTTGGTGTCAATGATACGAAAACGGTTCTTCAGAGCCCCAAATGCCCTTTCTACAGTTACTCTCAAACTAGAGTGCCTCAAATTATACAACTCTTTTGGGTTGGTTGGGTAGTTCCTATTCCCATATTCTTTAATATGGTACCTACAACCTCGATAAGGAGGAAGAAATCCAGGCCGACAAGCATATCCAGCATCTACTAAGAAGAATTTGCCTAAAACAAATGTGGAGTTCAATTAGATTCATCATTTTGCAGTTACATTTGCTTCTTATTATCACAGTTGATTTAATTACCTGGTAGAACCCTCAACCCATCCTCTCTCTGTAATGCATCAGCAAGAATTATGGCATCATGAGCTGATCCCTCCCAACTAGCCAGCACATAGGTAAATTTCAAGTCAAAGCTAACTGCTGCTAGCACATTTTGTGTGGGGGCATTCTTTCTACCCCTAAATGTAGCTTGCATTTTGGCTAGAACTTTGGCAAATACATGAGTCCCATCAATGGCCCCAATGCAGTCCTACATGGCATCCAAAAATGCATAGTAAATTGACATGAGCTAATACAACAATATCCTAGCAGCTATATGACAGGTTTTTTAACCTTAAAGTAAGGATACCATCTATGGCTATTGCTAATCTTTACTGGTGTCTCATTGCTTGGAGGTCTAATCATCTCTTGTCTAAGTTCACCAATAGCATACAACACATCTTTGAAATGGCGGTGGACTGTCTCTATAGACCTTCTCCAGTTTTGCTTTACAACTCTAAATCGTTGGTTATGACCAACAATATGGAGAAACATTGCAACTTGCTCTTCAACACAAGAATTTATGTTGTCAGCAAGTAGCTTCTTGTCCCTAAGCAAGTTGCACAAACTAAAAAAGGGTGCCCTTCTCATTCTAAGCATGTTCACACACTCTATATCATTGTAGTTGTAAATTAAGTTCAAGTTCCTTTGGCGCTCCTCATCCCTAATGCTCATTAGACCATAACTGATCCGAGGCCGCTGACTCTGAAGCATTCTAAGTCTAGCAAACAGCAGAGCATACATAGCAGTGATAAGAGCAGCAGCACGAGCAAAAAGAATGTGTCTCTTCTCTTCCAAGTCCATCTAGAAAAAATGAATGGAATTTAAGGACAAATGCTCAGAATGACAATGTCATCATCATGGACTTGGACAAAAGCTCAGATCAAGGATTCATCATATACTAGAACATGCTAAAAATAAGACTTTCATCATCACAGACTAGGGCAATAGCTTAGAAAAAGGCATCGTCATAGACTAAGGCAATAGCTCAGGACAAAAGGAATCATCACAGACTTGGACAATAGCTCAGACAAAATGGCAACTTCATATATTTGCTCATAATCTCACAAAGTAGGACATGCATCTGAATCCAAGAACGCAGGACTCACTATCGCACGGTACAGATTAGGGGGGAGGCGAGAGGGGGAGTAGATATACAAAATACCCACGTCAACAAGCAGCAGCACCAGCAAAAGCCCAACCCAGCGGGTGAGGGAGCTCAGATCTGCAAGCACACAAGCAAAGAAAAGAGGATTAGTATACACAAAATAGGATTTTTACTTGAAAAAAACAAGAAAAAATGAGACCTAAGAACAAGGATCCATACCGCAATAACAGCCAAGAAATCAGATCTGGTGTGTCTGCAGCGAGATCAACAAACAATGGTGACCTAGGGATTCAAATCGCACAGAAAAAATGGAGAAAGAGAAGGGGAAAAACTCACTTGCTTCGAGAGGACGCAAATCCACGGCACCTGCAACAAATCGAGAGAGAGAGATGGTAGGCATTAGGAGGCCACGAATCCATCAAGAACACCGGGGGGAGGAGGAAGAGGAGGTGGAGCTTACCGGCGGCGCAGACGGGGAGCAACAAGAAGAAGAAGAGAGGGAGGCGGCGGGAGGGAAGATATATATAGGCGGTGAATGGCGGGAACGGGGGAGGTATCCCTAGGATCTTCGCGCCATCTCCCCGCGCACGGAATCGCCAGGTGCGCGAGCTCGTGGGAGCACGGAGCGAGCCAGGCTGAAGAAAAACGGCCGATTTGGGCGTTCCTCGCGAGCCAGGCTAGGAGGGGGCTTTTGCACGAGCGGAGCCTGGCTCGGGAGGGTGGCCAGGGAACCAAACATGAGCAGGCTGCATCCCGGGAGCCTGGTTTGCCCTTATGCGGGCAACCAAACACACCCTTAACCTCTTCCAGTGGCTTTAGTTAATGTGGCGCGTTTGCTCAAAAAATAAAAAAAAAAGTTAATGTGGCACCATGTTAGCCATGATGCATGGAGGTAGGTCAGACGACTATGATAGTTTAGTTTGGGAGGCCAAATATACTTTATTAAATGATTATAAAACAAATCGTTCTTTTTGAAGAAGTTATGTCATTTAAAATGTCAAAAAAAATATGTGGCTAAACGATACTTATCTTGTCATGGAAATCACTTGAACTCCTAATTGGTCTATGTCGTCAACGCGGACTAACTATGATAGATGATAAGGACATCTGGTCTATATCTATACCTAATACTAAAAAGGCAAAATTTCAACCTAATTTTTCGTCTGCCCCCGTCCTTTCACGGACGGTCTTCTAATCCACTCCGTTCCCTACTGCTGAGTTCACGGTGATACCCATAGTTTACTTAAAGCCTCCGTCCCCACGTATAGCTGGTCCGTGATGATTCCCATATACAAAATCCAACAACGTATTATCCAAAAGGAGACGGATTCCCATATACGAAATCCAAAAGGACTCGGGAGCCTAGACCTCTGCGTTATAGTTCCTGTTAAATCTGACAGATTAGATTTACATCCAAGCAGACTATAAATAGTAGGCATCGCCAAAATCAAAGACACAACAGATTAGATAAGGAGCAAAAGGACCGAATCAAGCCCACCACGAATCAGATCAAGAGGAAATCAAAAAAGCGCAATGAGTTGAATCGAGGGGCATGTTTGGATGCTGCCTCCCAGGCAGCTCAGACGCCAGGCAGCGTCCCCAGACGTTCGATTTCGATCGCCTGGGGCTGCGATCGCTTGCCTGGCAGGCAAGCCCAGGCGAGGGCGGCATCCAAACACGCCCCAAGTCACGTCTGCCAGTCTGAAACCGCAGGCTCCTCCGGTCAACTACCTAGCAAAGGCAAAACAAATACACACACTGGAATCTAAGATCCGTGCATCTGATTGAGATGTTCGTGCTTATATAAATTATAATAAACAAGAACATGGACCAATAATAACTTGGAAGGCAGCAGAAGCTGATCAAGAGAGAATCCAAGATAAAGTCTCCATTCTGAAGAAGCAAAATAAAAAAATACAGGAAAGCACCGGAACAAAAGTACATCATATCTGATCGAATTAAAGCATGGAATGGACATCAAGTCTCCATTCTCATGAGTCACGATAGACTGATTCGATTGGCTTCGTTGGCAGCCACTCGGAGGCGTCATCTTCGGCATTACCGTCCACGTCGCACGGGGTTCTCTCTGTCTTTCTTTGCTGGCGAGTGGAACTGTGGAGGGCGGCGAAGAGAGGGGCGGAGTCGACGGGTGGACTGGAGAGGGCCGGTCGGCGGGGAGGACCATAGTCCTTCTCCTGGGCCACCTGGCCCTAGAGTCTTCAGCAAGACCATCTGCGGCGCTCCATTCCCTGCCCGGTTCCGGCAACCGGCCAATCTTGCAAAGTATAGTGGCGAGACCAACCCCGAGCTGTGGCTGACCGACTACCGCCTGACTTGTCAGCTAGGTGGTGCGAGCGATGACCTGCTCATCATCCGTAACCTCCCTTTGTTCCTGTCAGACTCAGCGCGAGCCTGGCTCGAACACCTCCCTCCCTCTCAAATTCACAACTGGCGCGACTTGGTCAAGGTCTTCGTCGGGAATTTCCAGGGCACATACTGTGGCAGAACCTCCTAAATTATAGGACCCACATACACTTGTCACTGTCCAATGACCTTTGACAACAATGCATATGTTCCTGGTAACTTAAGAAGTCTGTCGGGTGTCCTCGGGGAACCCCGAATCATCCACGATTTTCGAGCAGGATCACGTTACAGAGTCATTGCAGTATTACAACATTTATTCAAATATCTACACCAGAGTAAAAACAGCGGAAGTCTTACAATAACATAATTTACAAAACAGTGGTTTCAAACCTCATAACTAAGTTCGATGATTATTACAAAATGAAATAGTGGAGTGACATTATAATATAATACAAAACACACAATGAGACTGCCCTGCCCAAGGGCCACACATTTACTTCTCATCGTCATCACAAGGTACAACTGTCATGCAGCACGATCCACAACAGATCTGCTCATGAGGCTCACCTGCAACAAGGGTCAACGAACCCTGAGTACAAAAGTACTCAACAAGACTTAACCGAAATAAGAACTGATAACTCAGGAATGCAGGCTCAGGGATTCAAGGTATGGTTTTAGCAATAATCAAAGTTATTTTGCGTAAAAGCTCTTTAACAAAATTCTTTATTTCAATAATTTAAACTTCATAAAATCATATACAAAGATGACACGATCCGTAATGAGATCATGAAACTTCATATCCAACACCTTCATCAACCATTCTCAAGTTCCAGTTATTAATACTACGATGATGAACAGTGAGTTGAGTCTCCATAACCGAGGAGCAACGACGATTCGAACCGATTATAAACCCAGCCGGAAATTCCAGACCACACGACATATGCAGGTCCCTGACCTACATATACCAACCTACCCTCGGATCCTCTAAAACAAGAACAGGTCTGCGCCACCCGAGAATACAGTACTCCACCAATCCAGCCCATAGCCACGTGGGTACACGCTATTCCCGCCATCTCTCCACTCCCAGTGTGCGAGTAGCCATTCTCGTAATAGAATCGCCAAGTTCAGGCTTACCGGAGTATGTGGTTAGTACTACAAATTCTCACCTCATGCAATTCAACAACGGACGTGCCTTAATCGACACAGGCGGAAAGAACCCGCTCACAAGACCTCCATGTCTTGTGGCTCACACACACCGAGTCCGCCCCGTCTAGATTTATTACTCCACATTCCCATATCACATGCTAACATAATTAACCAATGTTCCATTTAAAACTTGCAGGTGGCAGGTAATCACCCGACTTTCATCGTTCTACGCATAGCTAAGCAAAACTAGGCATATACGAGTTTAAAACTGGTAATATGGTAAATATGGAATAACAAGGGTGGTAATGCACCAATTAGGCTCTTACTTAATTCCTAATCACTTAATGCAGTAACGGAAAGCAAAAGCGAAATTTATTTGTAAAACACAAGGTAGGGTTGTATGCATCCGGGGCTTGCCTTCGTTGACGGAAAAGTCCGGCTCCTGCGACGTTACACAAGTATTCGATCCGACCTCAACAGACGGATCAACCTCCTCCGCAGCTTGATTAACTACCACGTGTTCACCTTCGTTTACTACACGTAGTAACATTGCCATGTTTAACATGATGCGGAATATGAAACATGATGCTCGATGATGGATGCAAAAATTAATAAATTGGATACAATTTTCCTTCGCAGTATAGTTACAAACCAAACTAACCAAACCATATTCGTAACTGATGTGACCACGCCAGCACCGATCACTTTGGCGAGCTCTCCGACCACTTCGGTGAACTCTCCGACCACTACGGTGAACTCTCCGACCACTACGGTGAACTCTCCGACCACTACGGTGAACTCTCCAACCACTACACTAGCTGATACACCACTCCAATTCCATACTGGACCGAGCACAGCGATGACCATGGCGGCACGATGGCACGACCGCACTACACCGGTGACACAAGCACGATAAAGGTTAAACACTAAGCACAGAAGGGTTCAACACCTCACCCCGAACATGACTGAGCAACGAGCAGGGTCGGAGGAGCAACAGAGAGGCGTGACGACGACTACGGTGATCACGGCGGAGCAAAGATCGTAGGTGAGGGAGAACCGGCGACTGCAGTGATCAAAATGAGTAAACAACAACTGACTAAGTACTACAGCATCGAGACGAAGCCGTAAGTACACTGCTTACGGACAACGGCTCACCGGAGGGCTCTGGCCACGATGACACGCCCGCGGCGGTGAAGTTGCCGACCGCGAGGAAGAAAGACGTGGACAGCGGATTCTCGGCAATTTCAGGCGACCAATGTTAGCTGGCTGGATTCGCAAGGAAAAGACGAAACTAGGACGGCCTTTACCGAGATGGCAACGGCGCTGGGGAGACGATGCGAGCTTGTTGGAGCGATGACAACGGCGGTGGTGAAAACAAAGGAAGAAGAAAAACGACGATGACAGCGTCTTGGTACTTATAGCGCGGCGCAGAAGCTCAAGGAAGCCACGACGGAGCCGTTTCCGCGCCAGCGTGACATCAAGGACGGCCACGACACGCCTGGAACGTCGAAGAAGGTCCGACGGCAATGTAGCTTAGGCGGTGAACACTGTTCCCAGTAATTACAAGTTTGTCATTCGCCAAAATTCACAAATTACTCTCAAATTTTCATAACAACTCAAAAATCTCCAAAAACAAAAGTTGTTCAAAATCAAAAGTTCTATAACTTTGCTTCTATAACCATCTCCTAATTCGGTCTAGATTTTGAAATGAACTTTTAAATTTGAATAGGGAAATTTAACGAATTACGCCTTTTTGAATTACTCAAATTTTTTCTAAACAACTTGAAAAACTCCAAAAACAAACTTTGTATAACTTGCCAAGCTCTACACTTTTGCTTTTGGGATCAACCCCAAATTATGCTTAGATTTTGAAATGGATTTTCAGGGTAGGATTTAAATGCTGAAAAGCGGGGTTTTCTCGAAAAATTCAAAAATCCAAACAAACTTTGAATTTAAGTCAAACAATACAATTCAACACATACCACATGAATATAAACTTGTTTTAGTGTATGCATCTCAGAGTTTTCACCAAATGCCAAATGCTTTGCAATGCATATGATAACATGTTAGATTTTAGTATTTTAAACACCCGAGGTGTTACACATACGTGCGCCCCGGGAACTCCTGGGACCTCAAGAGTTGTCTCCAGAAGCCGGACGAGTCTCTTCGAGACTTCATCCGGTGCTTTTCCAAGCAGCGCACCGAGTTGCCCAGCGTCGGTGACTCGGAAGTTGTCCAAGCTTTTCTCTTCGGCACCTCCTGCCGAGACCTGGTCCGAGAGTTAGGACGGAACATACCAACTTTGGCGGCCGCGCTCGTTGACGTCGCCACCAACTTCGCCTCGAGCGAAGAAGCTGTCGGGGCCATCTTCCCCAATGGCAAAGCAAAGGAGAAGCGGAGGGACGAGACCTCTGGGGCCTCGCCCTCCCATTTTCCCAAGAAAAAGAAAAAGGGGCACCAAGGGAAGCAAGAGGCCCTCGAGGCCGAGGTTGTCACAGCCGCGGATCGTAGGAATCCCCGAGGCCCCGCCAGAGGCCCCGGACTATTCGACAACATGCTCAAGAAGCCGTGCCCTTACCATCAGGGCCCGGTAAAGCACACCCTCGAAGAGTGCACCATGCTTCGATGCTACTATGCCAAGCTCGGACTTCCCGACGACGACGCCAGGAAGAAGGGCGCCGGCGACAGAGACAACGACAGGGACGACGGGTTCCCTGAAGTGCACAATGCCTTCATGATCTTTGGCGGGCCTTCAGCGTGCCTCACGGCACGTCAACGAAAGAGGGAACGCTGGGAAGTCTTCTCGGTTGAGGTAGCTACTCCCCAGTACCTTAATTGGTCTCGGGAGGCGATCACCTTCGATCGGGAGGACCACCCCAATTATGTCCCAAACCCCGGGCAATACCCGCTCGTCGTCGACCCGATTATCGGCAACACCCGGCTCACCAAAGTACTGATGGACGGAGGTAGCGGCCTCAACATCCTCTATGCCAACACCATGGAGCTCCTAGAGCTTGACCAGTCGATGCTCCGAGGGGGTGTCGCACCTTTCCACGGCATCATGCCAGGGAAGCGCGCACGACCCCTCGGACGCATTGATTTGCCGGTCTGCTTCGGCACTCCCTCCAACTACCGCAAAGAGATCCTCACCTTCAAAGTGGTTGGATTCAAGGGAACCTACCACGCCATTCTAGGGCGCCCGTGCTACACCAAGTTCATGGTGGTCCAGAACTACACCTACCTCAAGCTCAAAATGCCCGGCCCCAACGGCGTCATCACCATTGAGTCCACGTACGAGCATGCATACGACTGCGATGTCGAATGCATCGAATACGTAGAGGCTGTCATGGAGGCCGAGGCACTCATCATCAACCTCGACCAACTCGGTAGCGAGGTACCCGACTCCAAGCGCCGTGCCGGGACTTTTGAGCCCACAGACACTGTCAAGCTCGTCCCGGTCGACCCCAACTGCTCCAACAGCCGAACATTGAGGGTCAGCGCCACCCTCGACAGCAAATAGGAAGCTGTGCTCATCGACTTCCTCCGCGCGAATGCCGATATGTTCGCATGGAGCCCCTCAGACATGCCGGGCATACCGAGGGAGGTCGCTAAGCACGCCTTGGACGTTCGAGCCGGCTCTGGACCTATGAAGCAGCACCTACGCCGATTCGACGAGCAAAAGCGCAGGGCCATCGGCGAGGAGGTGCAGAAGCTCTTGGCGGCTGGGTTCATCAAGGAAGTATCCCATCCAGAGTGGTTAGCCAATCCTGTACTAGTTAGGAAGAAAAATGGAAAATGGAGGATGTGCGTAGACTACACCAGTTTAAATAAAGCATGTCCAAAGGTTCCATTCCCGTTGCCACGGATCGATCAAATCGTTGACTCCACTGCAGGATGCGAGACCTTATCCTTCCTTGATGCGTATTCTGGTTACCATCAGATCAAGATGAAAGAGTCTGACCAGCTCGCGACTTCTTTCATCACCCCATTCGGCATGTACTGCTATAGAACTATGCCATTTGGTCTCAGAAACGCAGGGGCCACATACCAACGGTGCATGACCCAGGTCTTTGGCGAGCACATTGGGCAAACTGTCGAGGCCTACGTGGACGACATCGTAGTCTAGTCCAGAAAGGCCAGTAACCTCATCGATGACCTAGAGATCGCCTTCAAATGCCTTAGGGCGAAGGGCATCAAGCTTAACCTCGAGAAGTGTGTCTTTGGGGTCCCCCAAGGCATGCTCTTGGGATTCATAGTCTCAAAGCGCGGCATCGAGGCCAACCCAGAGAAGGTCTCGGCCGTAACCAACATGGGGCCGATCCAAGACCTCAAGGGAGTACAGAGAGTTATGGGATGTCTTGCGGCCCTAAGTCGCTTCATCTCGCGCCTTGGCAAAAAAGGTTTACCTCTGTACCGTCTCTTGAGAAAATCCGAACGCTTTTCTTGGACCCCCGAGGCCGAAGAGGCCCTCACCAAGCTCAAGGCATTACTCACCAACCCCCCCTGTCCTGGTACCGCCAACCAAGGGTGAGGCTCTCTTACTCTATGTCGCCGCAATGACCCAGGTGGTCAGCGCGGCAGTAGTAGTCGAGAGGCAAGAGGAGGGGCATACTCTATCTATCCAATGACCCGTTTACTTCATTAGCGAAGTACTCTCTGAAACTAAGACACGCTACCCCCATATCCAGAAGTTGGTCTTCGCCATAGTCTTGGCTCGGCGCAAGCTACGTCACTACTTCGAATCCCACCCGATGACCGTGGTGTCATCCTTCCCTCTGGGGGAGATAATCTAGAACCGGGAGGCCTCGGGTAGAATAGCCAAGTGGGCTGTCGAAGTCATGGGGGAGGCCCTGTCTTTTGTGCCCCGGAAAGCAATTAAATCCTAGGTCTTAGTCGATTTTGTGGCTGAGTGGACCGACACCTAGCTACCACCTGCTAAAATCCAATCAGAATGCTGGACCATGTACTTTGACGGGTCCCCTGATGAAGACCGGGGTAGGCGCGGGTCTGCTTTTCATCTCCCCCCTCGGAGTGCATGTGCGTTACACAATCCGGCTCCACTTCGCTGCCTCCAACAACACAGCCGAATACGAAGCCCTCGTCAACGGCCTATAGATCGCTGCCGAGCTTGGAGTGCGGCGTCTCGACGTACGAGGCAATTCATAGCTCGTCGTCGACCAAGTCATGAAGGACTCGAATTGTCATGACCCCAAAATGGAGGCGTACTACAAACTGGTACGTCGCCTTGAAGATAAATTTGACGGTCTCGAACTCAACCACATTGCGCGAAAGTTCAACGAGGCCGCGGACGAACTGGCAAAGATGGCATCGGCGCAGGCCTCGGTCCCCCCCGAACGTATTCGCCAGAGACCTGCACAAGCCCTCGGTGGACTATGCCTTGGCAACACAAGAGGGCCCACCGGCCGAGCCACCCACAGGGCCCGAGGCCCCCTCTGTTATCGAGACCCCGACGGCCAAGCCTGAGACCATGGAAATCGATGTAGAACCTCCCCAATCCGACCAGGGGGCGGACTGGCGGGTCCCCCTCCTTGATCGCCTCGTTCGAGGAGTGCTTCCTGTGGACAGGACCGAGGCCCAATGGCTTGCACGATGAGCCAAAACTTACGTCGTCAGTAACGGCGAGTTATACAGACGAAGTCCATCTGGTGTTCTCCAACGATGCATCACCACCAAGGAAGGCCAAGCCCTACTTTGGGACTTACACGCGGGAGCCTATGGGCACCATGCTGCGCCTCGGACGCTCGTCGGAAATGCTTTCTACCAAGGGTTCTACTGGCCAGCGGCGGTTGCCGACGCCACCAAGCTGGTACACTCCTGCGAGGGATGTCAGTACTATTCGCGGCAGACGCACCTCCCGGCCCAAGCCCTCCAAACCATCCCGATCACATGGCCGTTCGCCGTATGGGGACTGGACATGGTTGGGCCTCTGCAGAAAGCCCCCGGGGGCTATACCCACTTGTTGGTAGCTATCGACAAGTTCTCCAAGTGGATCGAGGCTTGACCGATCACTCAAATCAAATCCGAGCAAGCAGTATTGTTCTTCATGGACATCGTCCACAGGTTCGGAGTTCCAAACACCATCATCACCGACAATGGGACACAATTCACTGGACATAAATTTCTGACGTTCTGTGATGACCACCACATCCACGTGGTCTGGTCGGCCATAGGACACCCTAGGACGAATGGCCAAGTAGAACATGCCAACGGTATGATTCTTCAGGGCCTCAGGCCAAGGATATACAACCGATTGAAGAAATTCGGCAAGAAATGGCTGATCGAACTCCCGTCGGTCATCTGGAGCCTAAGGAATACACCAAGCCGAGCCACGGGGTTCACGCCATTCTTCCTAGTCTATGGAGCCGAGGCCATCCTCCCCACAGACTTGGAGTACGGTTCCCCGAGGTTACAGGCCTACAACGAGCAAAGCAACCGCACTACCCGTGAGGACGCCCTCGACCAACTAGAGGAAGCCCGAGACATTGCGCTGCTACACTCGGGCAAGTACCAGCAAGCCCTACGACGCTATCAAGCCCGGTGCATTCAAAGCCGAGACCTGAAGGTGGGCGATCTGGTGCTAAGACTGCGGCAGAGCAACAAGGGCCGCCACAAGTTGACCCCGCCATGGGAAGGGCCGTACATTGTCGCCCGAGTGCTGAGACCCGGGGCCTACAAGCTGGCCAACGAGAAGGGCGAAGTCTTCACCAACGCTTGGAACATAGAACAGCTACGTCGTTTCTACCCTTAAACTTCCAAGCATTGTATACATTTTTTCTCAAAATATATTAAAGAAGCGTTCTTTAGTTGCTCTAATTTTCGAGATCGACGTTGCGATAACGCTATGAGCGAGGCTCGGCTCTGCCTCTGCAGAACCAAGCCTCCCTCGGGGGCTAGAAGTGGGGGAACCCCCTAAGTCCCAGGCACTATTTTTTAATCGTTTTTTGAATAAATTCCCACGCCAAACCCTCTCGCGTACTCTGACAGGTCGATCGTAAAAAATCTAAGGACCAAAAGCGCGCCTCGAGTGTAAAAGGCCGGCTGAGCCACGAGACCGCCTATGCCTCTGGGCTACGGCAACTCCCTCACCACCTTTCGCCAGAGGGGCAGCTCAGGTTTTGAGGAAATCGTTTGCAGAGACTTGTCTAGAAACAAGGCAGAGGACAGAGACTCGGAAAAATAATATAAACCGATTAAAAAAGCATGCGCACGAGTACTTCAAAGGCCTCGATGGCCACAAATGTCACGACATGACAATAACTTAATTCATTTACATGTCCCCTTTGGCCTAGATCACGGCTTGGGATCTCCTACATCGGCGGCGGGCGCAGAGGGAACCACTTCTTCCTCAAACAGACTGGCCAGCGCCGGCCTAGGGACCTCAACCGCTTCCATCAGCTTGGCGACCTCCTCATCAGCCTCCTCGTCATCATCAGGCAAAATGTAACCATCGCTGATGGCCTCGAGGTTGACGGCGTAGTGCGAGGAGACGACGGCCAAGGAACGCTTGACGCCTGTATGCAACGCCGCCCGAAGTCGCTCCCGCACTTGGCCACTCAACGCAGCCAGGCGGCTCCTGAGGGAGCTACCTGACTGAGCCCCCTCAACAGCTAGAGCCTCGCAGACGGTACAAGCGGCGGCCTGCAGCGCATCGTGCTCCTCGATCTTGGCCTCGAGCGTCGCTTGCACTGCGACAGAGGCTTCTGCCACTCGGGAAACCTCCTTCTCCAACCCTGCGCCAAAACGAGCAGGATGAGGTTCAGCACGAGAGAAGAATAAGTCAAACAGGGGCAAAGGCCCACGGGACATACCCTCGGATTTCTCTCTCCAGCGCTGGAGCTCGACCCGTGATGCCTCGGTCGCCTTGGAGGCCTCCTTCTCCAGCTCTGTACCACACCAGAGAGTTAGGGAGCCGAACACAAGAAAAATAAACAAAATAAAGGGAATAGAACTTACCCTCGAACTTCCCCTTCCAAGCCAAAGCATCGACCCGAGAGGCCTCGGCCGCCTTGAGGGCCTCATCCAGGGCGCCCTTTGTCTCACCCAACTGTGCAGCAACGGACTTGGCAGAGACCGTCGCCTCTTCAACCCAGGAAAGAAGGACGTCCCGCTCGCCGGCCACCTGGGTCAGCTCCTCTTCCAGCTCCTTGACTCATGCCGCTAAAGGAGCGGCCTGCTCCCGAACCGTGGCCGCCTTGGCTTTCATATCTGCATAGCGAAGGCGGAGGTCCTCCACCTCCGCGCTCCGAGCCGATAGAAGCTCATTGGCGCTCGCGAGCAGGTCCTTCTACTGCCCAAGTTGGTCCCAGACGTCCCTCTCTTGACGAAGGAACAGCGACTTCCTGAGAGACCGGGCCTCGAGCTCCTGGGTAGGTAGAACAAGGGTCATGCATCACAAAAAGACTCAGAACAAAATGACACCGCACGAGAAAGGAGGACGCGTACCTGGGCGACACCAGGCAGATCGTCGTCCATGATGCACAGCACTGTTCACAGCGACTGCACCGCCAGCCGGCGATAATGCTCGAAGGAGCTCCAGCGCCGCCCCTCGACCGCGTCCTCGAGGGCAAATAGAGGCTCCCCCTCCGGGTCGTCCCAGCTCAGCCACGATACACGTGGGTGATTCCACCCGCGGGGCTCGGGTTGTACCCGCGCAAGGGCTGAGTTCCCCTAGCCAGGAGCTAGAACCAATTGCTCGGCGGTGCTGTCGGCCTCGACATCTGCTGCCTCCTTCCCCCGGGAAGTATCGGCAGGAGAGGTCGCCTGAGCTCCCACCTCTCGGGCGCTCTCCTGCAATGGCGGCAGGCCTTGGTCCAGGGGCGGCACCAAAGGATGTTCCACCTCCATCTCAGAATCCCGGGCCGCCGCACTCGTCTCGACCATTTTGGCCTCGGAAGTCCCAGGGGCCTCGGCTTTGCTCTCGGCCTCGGCAACTGGGAACACCCCGGCCCCACTAGACTCATGGGCCTCGACAATGCGGGGCGTAGGCCTTTCCTCCTTCGTCTGCTCCGTAACCGCCCCAGGAGCCTCTTCCAGAACGACCAACCTCTTCAGGTCGGCCCTGGCCGGTGCCGCGTTAGGCTGCACGGCGGTCTGCACCTCCGCCACCTGGTGAGCAGGGGGACCGGTGCTCACTTTGAGTGCCTTGCGCGGTGCCAAGGCTGGCACCTCCACCTAACGCTTCCGACTGAAGGCAGAACACCCACTTGGTCATCTTATGACCATAAAGCAAGCAGGGGACGATGCGAACTCACCTCGAGCGGGGTTGCAGCCGTTTTGGCACTGCGACTCTCCTCTGCAATGGCGGCGGCGGCGGCAGAGACACGGCCCCGATATCCGCTGGCGCCAGCCGACCCTCGTCGGACTTCGACACCCCCTCAACCCTCTGCAGAGGCAGTTGCGTCGCCTCCACCGCCGCCTGCTCCACCACTACAGTCGAGCCCAACAGGCCAACGGCACGCTTCCCCATTGCCCGTAGCTCGGGCGTATCAGCCTCGGACGTGGGGTAAGCGATCGCCGACCCCGGGGCGCCACCTCCTCCTCCCCCTGGAAGCGCCGGGCTACTCGCCGACGCCCCGAGCACTGTCTCCCCAACATCGGGGAGGTAGTCTAGGGGACCTCACCCCCCCTCGATCCCGCCATCTTCATCCGAAGAATTCTCTAATGGCGACGGCGACGGAGACAACTCCACTAGGAGACCATCCTGCTTTTGACGCCGGCGACGTTTCTCTAGCGCTTTGCGCTCGAGTATCTTCTTGTCGCGCTTTGCTGCCCTGGCGTCCTTCTTCTTCTTCTGCGCCTCGGCATGTGCTCGGTTCGCCGCCCGCCGCCTTGCATCCTTAGGAACGGGTGGCGGGGAGGCTCGCACGTCTCTCATCCCCTGTGGGAATGACAAGCGCGAGTAAGCAAACGGAAAAACGATGAGGAGCGAGGAGGCCTTGGGGGCTGCTGCGGCGCGAGACTTACCAGGGAGAGATACCCCCACGACAGGCGCATAACAATATGGGTCAAGCCATCGCTCTTCATCTTCCCATCCACCGCCTCCCTCACCCGACGTAGAACCGCATCATCGGAGAGGGCAGCGGCAGACATCCAGATGCCCTCGATTGGCTCACCCAGTCTCATTTCGAACAGGCGCCGCCGCTGAGCCATCAGCGGCAGCACCCTCCAGCGGTGGAAGGCCACCACGACCACGGCCGCCGTAAGGCAGCGGTTTCGCAGCTTCTCTAGCCCGTCCAGGAGCGGCTACAGCCTGGGTTGCTCCTCCCTCGGGACGCCATACCTCCACTTCTCTAGATAGTCCTCCACGATTCGTCCGGTATAAGGGGGAAGTCCGCCGTCGTTGTTGCGGAGGTAGAACCAGCTGGTGTACCAGCGGCGATTGGACGACGCAAGCTGGGCCGAGATGTAGAGGTGCTGCCAGTCTTGGCGCACCTGGAGAGTATAGCCACCGGCCCTCACCATCTTCCTCATACCCGCTGTACCCGCCGGCTTGGTGGTATGCCCCGCTCGGAAGAGGTGGAGCCACAGCTCCCAATGGGGGGCAATCCCCAGATACCCCTCACAGACGGCGACGAAAATGGCCGCCTGCACGATGGAGTTGGGGTTGAAGTTGTGTAGCTCCACCCCGTAGTAATGCAGGAGCGCCCGCATGAATCGGTCCGCCGGCACGCCGAGACCACGCTCGTGGAAAGAGATGAAGCTCACGATGTACCCCGCGGGTGGCCTCGGCTCCGGCTCGCCGAGTGGAGCGATCCATTCCGGCCTATTGAGGTCGGTGATCGGGCGGAGAAGGCCATCATCGACGAGAGACTGCAGCATCTCCACGGACACATCGGATGGATCCCAAGGGTCTGCCTCGATGACAACAATGTCGCTAGCCATGAGTGCGGTGGAAGGCTCGACTACAATGGTGAGTCTCCCTCCCTCCCTCTCTCTCTCTCTCTCTCGCTCGCTCTTCTCCCTTCTTCTCCCCGGCGCTCTCTGTTCTTGGCAACGGACAGGCAATGGAGAGTAAGGAGGGAAGGGGCGAGCCCCGTTTCGTATTTATGCAGGGTAAGGACGAAACAGACAGGCGACGAAATCGGGGAAGTTTTCCTCGAGTTCAGGCATGATTAATCCAGATCTGGTTCTACCGCCCATGCTCCCACCTTTTCCTCATTAATCGCGGGAACAGTTACGTCCCATCCACTGACGCCACGTCATGACCGACTGATGCAGCAACAGACTTCGTTCCGCCCCCCAGGAAATCGCCTAAAAAGGCGCGCCGGCCGTTGTCGAATCAATGGGGGAAACATCCCCCCCATCCTATTCCTTTCAGGTAAAGGAACCGGGCGCCGAGCCCGTTACGGTCCAGGGGTTCGTAGGCTGGGCCCCTGAGGTTTTCGACAGTCGCCCCAAGACAGCAGAGTCAGGGACAACTATGGGCGAGCCCGTACATGGCCGAGACCCAAGCAAACGCAACGCTTAGGATGCCCTAAGTCGTGTTTGAGACTAGCAGGGAGTTCTCCGAATGGGATCCCACCGTAGGGAGGCGCCGAGCCCCTGGGGCCAAACGAACGGCCCTGGGACCCAATAGAGAAGCCCTCTGGTACCTTTGGAGTGCGTCTCTGGACCGCTAGCCGACCCTTATCGAATGGGGCACGGGCCTCCACTCGGACTTACCCGATAGCAGCTCACCGGGAGTGTCACCGCTCGCGCCCACCGAGGGTAGCCTAGCATATTCCACCCCTCCTTCCGAGCGAAAAGGATGCGCGAGGGTCGCATAAAAAGCTAGGGGAACTCCTGACTGCCCTCTCACTCTGTGCGGAGGCTCGGGGGCTCTCCCTGCAAACCTTGCCGAGACCCAGCGACCTAGGCTCGCCCTCGAGGGGGTTTCGGCAAACAAACCCCTCCTTCCAAACGAAAAGGTTGTGCGAAGGTCGTACAAAAAGCCAGGGGAACTCCTGACGGCCCTCTTGCTCCAGGCAGAGGCTATGGAGCTCTCCCTGCAACTTTGCCGAGACTAGCGACTCAGGCTCACCCTCGAGGGGGTCTCAGCAAACAAACCCCTCCTTCCAAACGAAAAGGTTGTGCGAGGGTTGTACAAAAAGCTAGGGGAACTCCTGACAGCTCTCTTGCTCCGGGCAGAGGCTACGGAGCTCTTCCTGCAAATATGCCGAGGCCCCGCGACCCAGGCTCGCCCACGAGGGGGTCTCAGCAAACAAACCCTCACGTGCGAGAGGCGTATAAAAAGCCAGGAAAGCACCCGACGTCCCTCTCGCTCCGTGCAGAGGCTAGGGGGCTCTTCCTGCAGGTTTGCCGAGACCCAGCGACCTAGGTTCGCACACGAATGGGCTCGGGAAACAACCCCCTGACCGCCCTCTCGCTCCGTGCGAAGGCTCGGGGGCTCCTTCTGCACTCAAGACAAGGTCAAGCCACCTAGACCCGCACTCATAGATTCGGAAAAAAGCAACAAAAAGGGCGCCGAGCCTGTTACGGTCCAGGGGTTCAAAGGCTGGACCACCGAGGGTTTCGACAGCCGCCCTAGGACAACAGAGTCAGGGACAACTATGGGCGAGCCCATACATGGCCATGGCCCAAGCAAGCGATAGCTCGGGATGCCCTAAGTCGTGTCTGAGACCAGCGGGGAGTTCTCCGAATGGGATCCCACCGTAGGGAGGTGCCGAGCCCCCGGGGCCAATCAAACGGCCCTGGGACCCAATAGAGAAGCCCTCTGGTACCTTTGGAGTGCGTCTCTAGACCGCTAGCCAACCCTTATTGAATGGGGCACAGGCCTCCACTCGGACTTACCCGATAGCAGCTCACCGAAAGTGTCACCGCTCGTACCCACCGAGGGTAGCCTGGCACATTCCACCTCTCCTTCTGAACGAAAAGGAAGCACGAGGGTCATATAGAAAAGCCAGGGGGAACCCCTGACGGACCTCCCCATAGAGGCTAAGGGGCTCTCCCTGCAACTTTGCCGAGACCAGCGACCCAGGTTCGCACTCGAGGGGGCTCATCAAACAAACCCCTCCTTCCGAACGAAAAGGTTGCGCGAGGGTCGTACAAAAAGCCAGGGGAACTCCTGATGCCCCTCTTACTCCGGGCAGAGGCTAGGGAGCTCTTCCTGCAGATGTGTTGAGGCCCCGCGACCTAGGCTCGCACCCAAGGGGGTCACAGCAAACAAACCCTCACGCGCGAGAGGCGTATAAAAAGCCAGGAGAGCACCTGACGGCCCTCTCGCTCTGTGCAGAGGCTAGGGGGCTCTTCCTGCAAAGTTTGCCGAGACCTAGCGACCCGAACTCGCATTCGCGGGCCCTGCAAGCACGATGAGACCCCTTGCTCAACAGAGAAAAAAGCCCCTAGAGGAGTAAACCCACTCCTCCAAGGCCTCGGGGCTACACCCGGCGGGTGCGCTCGCGCGCACCCACCAGAACCACCAAGTACAAACCACGATCCCGACAGGAGCTGTTGCGAACCAAGTCTCATCAAAAACCTCAGGAGAGTGCCCGCACTCCTCCCGAGGCTCGGGGGCTACTGTCGGATACCACAAGAAGGGGTACCCTAAGCAAGATCCAAGAATATTGCTTAAGCCTTGCTAAAACCAAAGCCAAAAGACTACTGCAAGGTCTCGGTAGAATTCTCCGATTCGCCCGAGGCCTTGCGCCGAGGCCTCATGCGAAACAGGCCTAAAATGTCCCGCCGAGGCCCTCTCGCCGAGACCCTCTCACCAAAGCCTCGCCCCGAAAGGCCTCAGACGGATCTCCAATTCTCCGATTCGCTCGAGGCTGGGCTCGTCCCGCATTCTCATCGCCTCCGCCTCAATTGCCCCTCTGGCGGGCCGTCCCATCCGTGTAAGTATCCCTAGTTACGCTTACGTCAGCCACGATTGGCAGGGTATGGCAAGAAGGGCGATGGGACGGCGGTCAAATCACCTTTTTACCATCCCCTACTGACGGTGTAGAGACTACGGCTCCCTACGGACGCCCATTCTGCACTTTTTCACCGGAATCGGGTACGGCACAGACCACCGAGACCCCTGCGTCGTACACAGGTCACCTCCGAGGCCTCGGCAAAGAAGGCCTCGGCACGATCAGCTCCAGCACCCGCTAGGCCTCGGCACTCCACCAGGACAAGAGTCCACCAGGCACGACATGTCACCTACAGTGGAGGCCATACTGACTAGACGTCAACAAGGACTCTTACGACTTCAACAGCCTCGGGCATGGCCTGCGTGACGCACCGGTGATCAAGTACCAATTGCCATTCCCGACACTGTGCTGCTATAGGAATAGGCCACAGTACTGGATCTTCCTTCCTCGCTAAGGCTCAACGTGTAGCTCTCTCATGTACTCCTGGCTCCCTCCTTGTGGCTATAAAAGGAAGCAGCCAGGGCCGTTTCTAGGGATCGAAACCACGCCAGCCCTCACGCAAAAACGCACTCACTCAATTCACGCGCGCTCCCACGCTGCCTGAGAGCAACGACTCAAGCAGCCCGCACCATACCACGCCGAGACCTGGGACTAGCTCCCTCTCTCATCCAGCTTGTAACCCCCTACTACAAGCACTTCGGTGCAGAGAATACAAGATCGATCTCCTAGACTGGACGTAGGGCGCCGATTGCCTGAACCAGTATAAACCTTGTGTCTCTTTGCATCACCATCCGGGATTAGGGGCACGCAGTTCACATTTACTGGTTGGTTGAGGACCCCCGGTCCGAAACACTGACAATATATATATATATATATATATATATATATATATATATATATATATATATATATATATATATATATATATACACACACACACAGAGAGAGAGAGAGCGCTATTATCCTGTAGCTGGCTACAAAATAACTTATTCTGTAGCCACTTTGAGTTACGATAATTACTTTATTAATTTACGAGATTATAGGAACTCCTTACTAAGTGGTTTACTATAACATTATGGTAAATATCCCCATGTTACAGTAACCCAACTATCATAAATATGTATTGACATTATCGTAAATTAGTATATAAAATTATCGTAAATGGAGGTGGCTACAAAATAACTTATTTTGTAGCTGGCTACTGAATATACTCTCTCTCTTTATATATATATATATATATATATATATATATATATATAGCGTGCCCGTGCGTTGCTATGAGATAGCTAAACTTTTGTACTAAAAACACACGGATCGCATGATAAGATAATGATACTGTGAAATTAAATACCGACGTTAAAGTGACATTTAATCCAAAAAGCAAAGTTCGTAAAACTAACACAGTCACGGGGAGCGCAGCGTCGCAGACTCACAAACTCTATTGTATAGACCTTTCCATGATGCGACTAAGATAATGTTTTATACCGGCAGGAAGAAATCTCCGATATCCATTTTTTACGCCAAAACCCACCTCTGTAGTTTACATCCTAAATTCCATGGCCTGCTAGTGCTAATGATATTTGTTATCTACTACTCTCAACCTTTTTGCTTTACTATTGTCCCCCTTTGGATTGGTCAGGGATTCCTAGAATGCGGTATCTCATATTATCTATGTTTATTTGGATTTTGAGATTTTGAAGAGTAAAATGCATGCATTTAACTTAGAGAATTTCCAATAGTTTCAAAAAAAACAATTGGTAAATTAATGAGTTTTCTAAGTGGCTCAAAAAAGCTGGAAGCATATTTATTGGGTTCCTCTAACTATTTTTTAAAATCTTACTCCTAAAAGATACAAGACATTTTGCAGCATGAATTTCGGACTATTTCTAAATCACCCTAACCATTTTTATTTTTTTCTCTTGTACATTTGCATTGGGAATCATATCCTTACTCCATATTCTTCCCCACATCCTCCCATATCTAGATTGGCCTATTGATACACACGCGTAAATTTCCATGCCATTGGATCGACTTTCCCAAGTGTGAAAGATAGTCGTTGGAGAGAAGTTTTTTTCAAGCTTGCCCATGCGTTGCTACGGGACAGCAAAACTTTTATACTAAAAACACACAGATCGTATGATAAATGATGGTACTGTTTAATAAAGGTACTTTTGATTATCATGAAAAAAGTATTAACAAGCAATATTATCTTGTCTATAGAGCTAGAACCTCTTTATAGATGATATTCATTGGGAATATTATCATTTAACAGTTTCTTCCCCTTATTCATGTTCTTCTCAACAATTAACACTGTCAAGATCCTGATATTAGATCTTGCTATGGATATAGATAGCGCTACGTACAATTGGCTATGTAAAAACACTGGTAAGACGAAGAAACAATTTGGAGCGTTGGGATAGTGAGCATACACAAATACAACAGTTATGTTATAAAAGCATATAATCCCGTGTATAGGTCATGATTCATAGGTCACTGGCAATTGAGTTTAACTTTTGCATCAATTGTAAGATGAAACAGAGTTACCTATATGCCTTTTCTATCCAGGGACTGAAGCATTGTATGATGATCTATATTAGAAAATGATCAACCAATTATTGTTCTCCTTCAATCTACAACTTTTCACTTTTGTTTTTGATCAAATTGCTCCCCTTCACTTTTCTTCTCCTCCAATCTGCGAAATAGAGTTACTGTAATATATGTATTGGCCTGTGCATTGCTACAAGCACAAAAAGTCGTATTTTTAACCAAAAAAATCATAAGCATGGATACAAACATCATGGACACATTATATCTACCAGAAGTTTAACAAAGGAAAATGATGATGTGATGGTAAAAAAAGAAAGGAAAATTTGTTGAAGAGAACAAATTATATTACATCATGGTTTTGACACTTGAGTAAAGTTTAACGTACAGTTTCAAAAAAAAGTTTAATGTACAACAAAAAAAACAGAGGTTAACAATCAAGTTTGATCCAAGGAACATACACCACAAATTGAAGAACTTTTGATCGTCCTGTAGCTGAAATTGATGTATCCAAGTGCCACTCATTTGAGTTTACCTGTCAACGTCATATTTTTCATGGAGCGATTAAATTTTTGGACCTCGCAGTTAATATAGATGATTGTGGCAAGCTATGGATAGAATGTAGTACAATCAAGAGCAAATGGTTTCAACAAGACAAGTCAGACACATACAAAGAAAGGAATGTCTCCCATACTAAGGACATTGCCACCCAGTTTATCATTAGAATAAGAATAGGATGACTTAGGAGTGTGGTATAAAACCTGAAACGAAGTGATAGGATTATTACTTATTAAAATCGACAATATTAAGCAAAAAGGAATATCATGATTTTCATAAGAAATGGAAGAAGGTAGCTTAGTTTAATGCAAATTAGCACTTGACTTTCTATATTGATTTCTGCAATTGGTCGCAGTGCCTCAACCACAGGATTCAACATCCTCTCACCAATCTTTTCAAAATCCCTGCATGTAGAATGCCTAAGTGCGAAAATTCCAACAGCAGCAGCAGCAAAGGAAAATAGGTTTCACTTTTGCAGGAAGCTAAACATAGCCTACAGGACAGCTAACTGATGTAAATAAGAAATATACCATATCCCCATTGTCTAGATAAATGAATGTTTTGCACAAGTATTTTCTTGATGCAGTCTAATATGTAATATGTTGTACATTACTTGTACTTAAACAACTAACATAGAACACAAAATTTGAATCTTTATAGCAATTTGATACGGAAGGGAACATTAGCACAACAACAAAGGAACAGCAGAACTAAAGAAGTATAGCAGAGTTGCGAATTTTGTTCTTACCAATCATACACCCAATCACTTGGATCAGCATTCAACAAGCTAAAGGATAGAACAACATTTCCATCTGAACCAACTGGCATGAACTCGCCTTTCCCAATGCCTGCCTCACCCTCCTCAATACCCCCATTCATGAAATACTTGGCAAATACCTTGCCAATAACTGAGACAGCCTTAACCTCATCAGCCTTTCCAACCACCCAAGCATGCCGGTGCTTCCCAACGACAACCCTCATACCCTCTGCGTCATCAACCTCCACAACCACATAAAAAACTGTGCATACTCAGCAAAAACTGTGAATACCATCTTTAGTTGTAGGAGATTCTAGTTAAGATATAAGAAAAAAATCATAACACACAACAAAAAAAGAATATTAAGCCCTCCCTGTCATTGCTTTCGAAGGTGTTAAAATCATATTATTAAGGAATAAAAACTGTGCAGGCAGATGCTAACTCATGAATACCATTTTCTATACTCTAAAAGAGCAGAAAAAGATGTACTGCAATTTAGCATATGAAGAAGAAAATGTTCGATTTATTTCTTGTGCAGTGATTTGGAAACCACTGACAGTTTCCATGACAATCAAGTTCAGGCTTCAGTAAGGATGTATGGCTGCTGCTACTTAACAAAAATTGGGATTGTTTCATTCAATGCACTGAGCAAAGAGATTATTGGTTGTTCTTGTTAAGCAGTGCAGGAATAACCAACTTCATGTGTTTTCGGTAACACATTCTTTCCCAGCCTATAGCCACCGGAAAGGAACTTATTTAGTCACGGTACAACAAATACTCAAGAGTGGACAGACGGTGAAACGAAGCAAACAATAAGGTCTCTAGAGTCAATACCGATGGCTCCAGAGTTAGTCTTCTTCAAAAAGTGCTCTTCCACATGCAGAAACGCACTGATGTGGCTCTCGTATCCTTGCCATCTTTCGGCTGTCACAGAACAAATCGACCTATCCAAAGGAGATGATGATGAGGTTCGCATAGGTAGCTAGCTTACCGATGATGAGGAGGAAGTTGGAGACCGAGGTGCATGGAAGCGCCGGCGCGGCCGAATGCGTCACTCCCTACTTGCCACCACCGGCAGCTACGACCGCCCACGGCCCACCCCGCACCGAAGACCGAGGTCACGCAGCAGCCATGGCTGCCAACCGAGAACTCCGGCAGTAGCGGCTCATTCATCCCACAGGCGGATGTGGCAGTGGAGGAACTAATAGGGATCCAGCCGCCTCTGCGCTGCGCCTCCGCCCGCAAGCGGAGATCACATGTCGTCTCCAGATCCGGCCAGGGGCTTGACGAATCCTGCCATGAGGGCACCGGATCCAGTCCCGGCGGTGCCAGATCTGAGCCCTCGCCTACCAAAACTGATACAGGGAGCACGGGCGCCCGACAAAGGATCGAGGGGGGGGGGGAATGCAGTGAAGCACGGAGCCAGCGGAGGGTTGCGGAGGAGGTAGATGTGAGAATGCGAGAGGGAGGGCATGGGCGGCCGGGTGCAGGGCTACGGGATGGAGGCGGACGACGACGTGAGGGATATCGCGAGAGGGAGAGGGAGAGGGAGGGGCAGCGCGGAGCATAGAGCACATGTGTTTTTTTCGCACGGGCGAAGGCAGAGCGATGAAGCGAGCGAGGTATCGCACGGTCGTGGGCAGACGGACGAACCAAAACAAATGTCGCACCAAAAATGTCCACACTTTGTTCTTTTTAGTTGTAAGAGATATATGTGTGGGGGGTACGACCCCAGATACCCACGGCAGACCACATGGGCTGCGCCCCCAGGGGCGGCCCAGCCCACAAGATGAAGCCTTGGGGGCACGACGCTGCTCAGCGCCTCCCGCAAGATACCGGGAAGATATCCTGAAGATACTACGTGATCTGTTAGGATACGTATGATCCCATGATTCCTGTAATCTGTTATTACTTTTTGGTTATCTCTCAGATCTAACTGACTTGTAACCCTACCCCAGACTACATAAGGCGGGCAGGGACCCCCTCCAAACTCACGCAATATCATACGATAGCCAATACAAACCAACAGACCACAAGAGTAGGGTATTACGTCATACTGACTGCATGAACCTGTCTAACTCGTGTGTCTCTGTTGCCTTCTTGTTCTTGATTACACGCCTCTCTGCCGATCAATCTACCTTCGTCGGATACCCCTCAGAGGACTGCTAACGATATTCTGTCGACAGTTGGCGCGCCAGGTAGGGGTGTGCGTGCTATTTCTATATCGAACAAGATGGTACGTTCTGCAGGCTCTTCGTCCCTCTCGCAGCCCAGCCAAATCTTCACGGTCGGATCAATCTCGTGGATCATCAACACTGACAGAGTCGGAGAGCTCATCGAGCCGGTACAGATTGATTCTGTGCTGATCACCCCAACACCTGCGACTGCACATCCATTCTCAGAACCGCCTCTGAGGTTGCCTTCATCGACAACTTGTCACCCGCTTCCTCGCTACCAGAGGAGGCAGATCAACAATGAAGATCTGATTGCATCCATTGATCAGGTTGGTCTGAAGCTCGTCGATTGCCTCTCCATCGCCGAATCGGCTCTGGACACTTTGGTTCAGCGCCGACCACCCTCTGATCTAGATCTATCAGAGGATGCTCGGGAAACTCTAGGGGTCACGGCCCTACACTTTGGCTTCGCCAACGTCGCCGCCGCTTACCGGGATGCCCAAAGGGGCAAATTCGCCGACTAGGTTGGAGATGTCCAACCTCCCATCGACCAGATCGCCGACTAGATTGCCGACCAGCCTCCGTCGGCCATCAACATGCTGCACATCGGCCGACGCCCCGGAGCATCCCTCCAAACCATCCTAGAGGAGAATCTAAACTCCGAGTCCCAGGGCTCTATGGAGACCGTCGCCAAAACCACCACCGAACTACTTCCTCTCCCTCCTTTCTATGGCGGCGCAATCTTCAACGTCAGTGTCGACAGCCCCTCTCGGAATGGCGAAACCGAGGAGGAACGTGCCGCTCACGAGAACCGGAACGTCAACCATGCACAGCGCCGAGCAAATGAGGTAGCCCATGCGATGGCCGAGGCTTAGCTTGACTCGCAAGGAAGGCCACTCCAACGCAATCTCGACAATGAGTTTGTCCATGTTGACGGCCACGACATCTACAAGACCCCAAGCGCCAACCTGGCTGTGGCCGCCAATGAGCTCGTTCGGCTCCCGCAGACACCAGAGGCCGCCAAGGTCACCGCCATGCTTAAAGCGGCGCACTATCAGGTCAACGAGATCCGCCAGGATCAGAGACCTTCATACTCCACAACCTCCATTCACCGATCAGCCGTGCCAAGATCCGATCGCCGCCCAAGTCGCTTCACCGACCAACACCGCGACGACAGGCAACCCCTCCAGGGCGGAGCTAGGGGCAAGCGCATTGAACATCATCGCCAACATGACTAGGAGGTTGACCAGGACGTCTGAGTGCACCTCAACAATCTCCAAGATGCACGATGACATATCGACGAACGCCGCTTCGGTTCCCATGAAGAAGAAGTACACCGCCGCCAGGAGTACGAGCAAGAGTATGGTAACCCAGACTTAGCTCTTGAGCCACTCAACGCCGGCAACGCTACAGACGATGGTGCCGACAACCCCGAAGGGCCCCCAGCATTCATGAGGGTGCTCTAAACACTTCAGTGGCCCCGTGGTTTCCAAATCACTAGGGTCGAGCCCTACGAGGGAAGGATGAACCCAATACAGTGGCTACAGGCTTACGCCACTGCTGTCCGCACCGCCGAAGGAGACACCAGTGTCATGGTGAACTATCTTCCCATCATGCTCACGCCAACCGCCATGAACTGGTTCACAAGCCTTGCCCTGGACTCCATCGGATCCTAGGAAGAGCTAAAAAAAGTCTTCACCGACAATTATATGACTACGTGTACTCTGCCGGGCACCAAGCATGATCTCAACCGCATCTACCAGAAGCCATCCGAGCTCCTTCGTAGCTACATCAGACGCTTTTTCGAGATGCAGAATTCTATTCCCAACATCACGGTAGCTGAGGTCATCACCACCTTCATCCGAGGACTCCATCACCGTGAGCTTCGCTCCAAGTTCAACTGCAAGCCTCCCATAGGGATTGGCAAGATGATCATGACCGCCAACCAGTACGCCAACGCTGAGGAAGCCGAGGTGCGCTTCAATGAGGATGCGGGCACTCATCGCCCAACTCGCCGCTACGATGACCGCCCCAACGACCAATGCCACAATGACTACCGCTATGACGACCACAATTACCATCGGGACAGTGGCCGTGATCGGCCAGAAGGATCCAAGTCTGGTCAAAATCACCGTTGCCGGCCAGACCACATCGTCGCCGCCGTTAATGAACCTCGCGCCAAGCGCAACTACGACGAGCAGTACAAGAAGATCCTCGACAGCTCGTGCCCTCTCCATAAGAACGCCAAGCATAAGATCAAGGACTGCCTCGGCTTGGCTAAAGAGTTCTAGGACAAAAAGCCGGACGACGACACCAACAACAGAGCCGGAGGCCGCAGACCACCTGGGGGCAATAACAATACCTTCCAGGATCACGACAAGGTGGTTGCCACCATCTTCGGGGGCCTCGCCTCCACAGAGAGCAAAAGAGAACGGAAGCTCGCCGCCCGGCGGGTCCTCACCGTCACTACAGAAGATGTCGCCGCCAACCCTAGCTATTGCCCTTGGTCCGAGGTCCCCATCACCTTTAGTAGGGCCGAGCAGTGGGTAGACATCCCCTACGCAGGGTGTTTCCCCCTCATCCTTGATGCAACCGTCCAAAAAGTGCTCATCGACGGTGGGAGCGCTCTGAATCTCCTCTTCGCTGGAGCCCTAAAGGAGTTGGGTCTCGGGGTAACAGATCTCACACCCTCAGACTCCTTCTGGGGTGTGGTACCTGGTAGGGCATCCAAACCGCTTGGAGAGATCACCCTACTAGTACAGTTCGGCACAGCAAGCAACTACCGCGTCGAGCACATCAACTTCTACGTCACCGACTTCAACACCGCCTATCACACCATACTTGGTCGGCCAGCTCTGGTCATGTTCATGGCTATACCGCACTACGCTTATATGGTGCTAAAGATGCCCTCGCCTATAGGAGTCCTGGCCTTGTGGGCCAACCTCTCCATCGCCTACGCCTGCGAGACAGAGAGTCTTGCCCTCGCCAAAGCCACCGACCTCTCCATGCAGAGGGCCAATGTGGTCACCGACGCCAAGACGGTGCCCGCCGACGACCTGGAGATCCCATCACTGGAGCCTCCTCGTGCCTCCACCAAGTCCAAGGAAACTAAGGAGGTCGGCCTCGGCCTCGATGACCCCTCCAAGACCGTGAAGATTAGGGCTCACCTCGACCCCAAATAGGAAAGCGCGCTCATCTCCTTCCTATGTGCCAACGCCAACCTGTTTGCTTGGAAACCTGCAGACATGCCGGGGGTACCACGGGAGAAGATCGAGCACTCCTTGAATGTCTCGCCGACCGCCAAACCAATCAAGCAGAAACTCCACTGATTTGCGCCAGACAAGATGGAGGCTATTAGGGTAGAAATAAAATGGCTCCTAGCTACCGGATTCATAAAAGAAGTGTATCATCCTGAGTGGTTAGCAAAACCTATTCTCGTTCAAAAAAAGAATAAAGAATAGAGAATGTGTGTTGATTACACTGGTCTTAACAAACACTGCCCTAAAGACCCCTTCGGTTTGCCTCAGATAGATGAGGTTGTAGACTCCACCGCCGGCTGCGAACTGCTCTCCTTCCTCGACTGTTACTCTGGCTATCACCAGATCTCCCTCAAGGAAGAAGACCAGATCAAGATGTCGTTCATCACGCCCTTCGGTGCATACTGCTACACCACCATGTCCTTCGGGCTCAAGAACACTGAGGCGACCTACCAAAGGGCCATCTAGATGTGCCTCGATCAACAGATCGGCCGCAACATCGAAGCTTACATCGACGATGTGGTCGTTAAGTCTAAGACCGCCGACAATCTTATCGCCGACCTCGAGGAAACGTTCGCCAACCTGAAAAGGTACCGATGGAAGCTGAACCCTTCAAAGTGCATCTTTGGAGTTCCATCTAGTATACTCCTGGGCTACATCGTCAGCGCACGTGGCATCGAGCCCAACCCCGACAAGGTCTCCGCCATCACCAACATGAAATGGCCTACATGCGTTAAGGATATACAGAAGCTTATAGGCTGCATGGCTCCTCTCAGCCGCTTTATATCGTGCCTCAACAAAAAGGGACTACCGTTCTTCAAACTCCTCAAGGCCTCCGAGTGCTTTTCTTGGTCGGAAAAGGTAGACACAACTTTTGAGCAGCTCAAGTTTTTCCTAACAAGGCCTTCGATCATGACGGCGCCACGGCCAGACAAAACTCTCCTGATCTACATCGCCGCCACTTCTCGCATCGTTAGCACAGCTATCGTCATCAAACGGGAGGAGGTCGGGCATGCCTATAAGGTGCAACGTCAGGTCTACTTCATCAGCGAGGTCCTTAATGAGCCCAAAACTTGTTATCCTCAGGTCCAAAAGCTGCTATACGCCATTCTGATTACGTCGCGCAAGCTCCACCACTACTTCGAGTATTACAAGATCGCCGTGGTCACCGAGTTCCCTCTAGGGGGCATTCTCTGCAACAAAGAGGCTAACGGACACATCATCAAGTGGGCTATCGAGCTCGGCACTTACTCCATCAAATTCAGAAGCAGGCCTACCATCAAGTCTCAGGCGCTCGATGATTTCGTCGCTGAGTGGACCGAGATTCAAGAGCCCATCGCCGCTACTTGCCCCGAGCACTGGGTGATGTACTTCGATGGTGCTCTCAACATCAACGGTGCTAGTGCAGGCATTCTGTTCATCACGCCGACCAAGGATAAACTTCGATATGTTCTCCGAATACATTTTCTGGCCTCCAACAATGCCGCCGAATACAAAGCGTGTCTCCACGGACTCCGTATAGCCATCGAGCTCGGCGTCAAATGCCTCATGGTATACGGGGACTCCGCACTAGTCATCAACCAGCTCAACAAAGACTGGTCCTGCTCTAGTGACAAGATGGAT
The DNA here is from genome assembly GCF_019320115.1 of Miscanthus floridulus. Classification (NCBI taxonomy): domain Eukaryota; kingdom Viridiplantae; phylum Streptophyta; class Magnoliopsida; order Poales; family Poaceae; genus Miscanthus; species Miscanthus floridulus. The sequence continues at coordinate 14,949,328 of NC_089594.1, read as the reverse complement.
GCATATTGCGCCGAAATCAGGAAGCTTGAATTGAAATTCTACGGTATCGAGTACCACCATGTGGTACGAGATCAAAATCAGCTCGCTGACCACCTATCCAAGTTAGGCTCTTCTCGCGCCGTGATTCCACAGAGGGTCTTCGTTCAAGATCTTCTGGCGCCATCCATTAAGGAAGATAAGGAAGTTCAAGAAATTTCCCCCGCCGAGCAGCTGGTACTTACGGTACCTTCGCCGACCGCCGATTGAAGGGAATAGTTCATCAAGTACCTCACCAGCGTCGAAGTACCCACCGACAAGACCGAAACTGAATGCCTAATCTGTCAAAGCAAGCATTATATGCTGGTGGACGACAACTTGATGAGAAAAAGTGCCAAGGAAGGGATACTGCAGATATGCATCACCCAAGAAGAGGGAGTGAAGCTACTTTTCGAAATTCACTCTGGTTCCTGTGGCAACCACGTGGCCTCGAGAAACCAGGTCGGCAAAGCTTTCCAAGCTGGTTTTTATTGGCCCACTGCCATCTTCGATGCAGAAGACCTCGTCCGATGTTGTGAAGGATGCCAATTTTTCGCCAAGCAAATACATGTGCCGGCACAGGAACTACAGACCATCCTAGCTTCCTGGCCCATCGCATGCTGGGGACTGGATATGATCAAGCCTTTCAACCAGCGCCAGGTGGTTTCCGGTACGTATACGTCGCCATCAACAAGTTCTCCAAGTGGATCGAGTACAAACCACTTGTCTCGGCTACTGCAAAGAAAGCAGCCGAGCTCTTCGAAGATATCATCCACAGATTCGGTCTCCCAAACAGCATCATCACCGACCTCGGAACCACATTCACTGGTCATCATTTTTGGGACTTCTGCGAAGACTGATGCATCTTTGTCAAATACGTCTTCGTTGCGCATCCTAGAGCCAACGGCCAGGTCGAACGGGCGAACGGCATGATCCTTAATGCCCTCAAAAAGAGGCTATATTAGAAAGAAGAAAAGCATTCCCGGGAATATGGCTCAAAGAGCTACCAGCTATGGTCTAGAGACTGCGTACTCAAGCTAGTCGCAGTACTGGTGTGTCTCCATATTTCTTGGTCTACGGCTCAGAAGCCATACTACCAGCGGACATTGCCTTCCAAGCACCTAGGGTGGAAAATTATGACGAAGAGCAAGCCGCAGCTATTCGGATAGAGGACGTTGATAGGGCCGAGGAGGAACACCTGATCACCTGCGTCCGCACAGCCAAATATCTTGAAGGCTTGCGGAGATACTACAACCGCAACATCAAAGGTCATTCATTTGCTGTCGGTGACCTCGTTCTCCGTAGAAAACAAAAAACCAAAGGGATGCACAAGCTCTCCTCCCCCTAGGAAGGGCCCTACGTCGTCAAAGAGGTTACCCGACCAGGGTCTTATCGCCTATGTGACTTGGACAGAATCGACATACCCAATTCATGGCACATCGAGCACCTTATACGTTTCTATCCTTGAAACGCTCCAGATATGTATTCTCCACTCCATGATGAATAAAGTTTTGGTCGCCATAATTTGTCTCAATTATTTCTCCATTATGATTTAATCTCCACTTACGGTCGTCGAGCTCTAAGCTACTCCATAACGAACTCCAATACGAAACCACCATAACTGCTCCGCCATGATTCTCCATATCTCCAACATGTGATCGCCGAAAACGCTCTGCCATGATTCTCCATATCTCCAACATGTGATCGCCGAAAACGCTCCGCCACGATTCTCCATATCTCCAACATGTGATCACCGAAAACACTCCGCCGTGTTTCTCCATATCTCCGAAATGTTTCGCCGACCACCGAGCAGCACATGTTCTGTTCTGTTCTTTATGGAGAAGACCCAGTCTCCGATCTCTCCCTACACATGCTATAGGCTCCACGCTGTGCGTTATGGGTGGTCGACTGCGGTTCCTTGGTCACGCCTATTCCTCATACACGTGCAAGGGATCCGCGCTCGATGTTATGGACTATGGGCTAGCCAAGGCCGAGAGCTCAGTGAAGAACTAACTGCTCGGATGCCACTTATACCACATTTATCTCCAAGTTATTTTGCCAACCGCCGAGCAGCACACGTTTCGCTCTGTTCTCTATGGAGAAGACCCAGTCTCCGATCTCTCCCTACACGTGCTATGGGCTCCGCGCTCTGTGTTATGGGTGGTCGGCTGCGGTTCCTTGGTCATGCCTATTCCTCCTACATGTGCACGGGCTCTGTGCTTGACGTTATGGACTATGGGCTAGCTAAGGCCAAAGAGTTTAGTGACAAACTAACTGCTCTGACGCTACTTATACTACGTATAATTGCGTTTGGGTTAATACTACAACGATTTTTTCACCGCAATACCAGCAAACTGCATAAACATGCACATGTCAACATTTATACATATACATAAATGTTTATCTGTGCCTCTGTGCGTTCTAACTACTTTCTCTAGTTAGTACAGCATAACTATTTGAGCAGATCACCGAGCTTCGCCATCGCCGTCCATCTCGCCGAACAGGTCGATGTCGCTGGCCAGGTTCTTCACCGCGTCTTCCACCTGATCTTCCAGCTGTTGGTGCTCTGCCTCACCCATCCCTCCGGTGAATCTGGCCCCTATCACTTGAAGGTCAATAGCTGGGTAATGGGACCGGACCACCGCAAGGGCATGAGTAATAGCAGTAACAATGGCATCGTGGTTGAAGCTCTTGAAGTTCTCCCATGCCGCCTTACACCTTTCGATGATGGTGTCCAGACACGGCGGCCTGCCATTGGGTTGAGGAGCCACCTCCAGGTCGATACAGTCAAGCACCAGTTTGACTCTGGCAAGTATGGCGTCGAACTTCTCCCTCTAGGTCCGAGCATCCTGCTCTAGCACATCGAACTATGCCTTAACCCTCCGACGATAATCTGCGGGCATCACAAGAATCCATTGAGCCAAGATGTTACTCCAGCAATAACTCCGATCACAAAGTATTTCACCTTTCAGCTCCTCGGTCAGCTTCTCTACATGCTCTGACTCCTTCGCCTTCTCCTCTCAGAGTTGCCCGATGGCTTGGCGCAGCTGGTTGAGCTCCGAATCTTGCTCTACAAGCACAACAGTCGTCAGCAATGATATGATTGTTCAACAATACAAAGCACATTTGCTGATACGCCATACCTATTTTCTGCTTGGATACGCTTCTGAGCTGCTCGGACTTCCGCTCCAGTTGCTCAGAAGCACTCACCAGCTGCTCGGACTTGCCCCACAGCTACTCGGAGGTGGTCACCAGCTGCTCGAATAGGACGCCCTTCTGGTATTCCAGGTCCCGCGCGTTGGACTCAGCAAGGTCTCGCTCGCGCTGGGCCCTCTGGATGTTCTTCTCCATAAGCTTTATCGCCTCTTTGAGTTTTTCATTCTCCTCGGTGACGGGATCCATCCTCTTGATCAGCTGATGCCGTTGCTCGATAGTCCGAGTTATCCCCTGCAAACACACAACGACTATGAAGAACCCCGGTCTCCAACATCAAAGAGGAGCATTCCAGACACAGTACTGACCTTGATCTGCTTCATCACCCTAGCAAGGGCGGACTCCAGTCTCCTGAGCTCCCTGGTGGTGTCCTCCTCCTCAACAACCACCACCTCATCGCCACGCTTGCAGAGGATTCGGACAGCTTGGGGTCGAGATTCCTCACATTCGATCTCTTCCACCTCGTCCTCTATCGTCGCAGCTGGAGGCACCACCGGGGGGCTCCGTGGCCGGACAGCGTGTCCGACCACGCCTTTCGACGCCTTAGGGAGCTCCGTCTGCTCCTCGGGCACTGTAGGTTTCTCTGCTCTGACCTCTGGCATGGCGTCGGTGACTCCGGCCTCCGCTCCTGAAGACCCGGTGGCTTCTGTCGTTGCCCCGGGCACCATTGCCGACCCGTCCACCGTCGACACCAACCTCTCGCCACCGCCAAGTACGTCAGCAGTGGTGGTGACTCCTCCGTCGGCCGCCAAGCACCCGGGGACTCCGGGACGGGAGTCGCCAGCATTGCCTCTGCTCCGGGACCAGCCCCTGGCTGCTCGTCAGTCTAGACGGGCGAGGTCTGTTTCTCCATATGCCTCTCCCTGCATCAGACTAGCTCGTCAATCGCCAAAAGAGATAAGCATATGATAGCAAAATAACTCCGAGGCAAGGATACTTACATGCTGGACTGCTAGTACAATTTCCTAAACCGACGCTGTCGGCCCAAGCCCCCAGGCGCGGCCCTGGGGTCAACTTGCGCGCCCTGGGGTGGAGGTCCCATAGTCTCCACCATTGGCCTCTCCTCTGCCTGCCGCTCTGGGATTTCCCTAGCCTGTGGCTCTGGGACTCCCTTCGCCCGCTGCTCGGGGACTCCCTCCCCTCTTTTCGGTTGCTCCTCCACGTGCGTGCTGCGCGGAGGTGTCACCGTGCTCGGAGAGGGAGCTACCAAAGCCCCGTCGTCATCCGACCACTCAGACATCACCGCACTTCGTGTCCGAGTGGTCTGGTCACCACCAAGCGAGATGCCACCTAATTTGTGGGGAACAGCACCCGCTATTTTCCTCTTCTTCCGGGCTGGCTCGTCTGTCGCTGCCCTCTTCCCCCAGATTTTCTCTGACACAGGGGGGGGGGTATTCTCTGTCCAACCAGCGTCTGCGCCTTCAGACTCCGATGAGGCGTTGGCCGCATCTTCCTCAGGTCGACTTGGTGGCCGGGCATCTACTGCCTGTGGCCAATCACCCCTCGGCACGCTCGAGAAGTACACCGCCCTTTCCTGCGAATGGATCTTTGCATAAGTGAATAAGTTCAGTGCTCGACAACAATCATGGATAAAAAACATCATGAACAAAACAATTGGGATGGTTACCTGAGGAGGCAGATTTGTACAGTTAAAGGCCCTCGTCTGCCTTGACATGCTGAACGAGGCATTTGGAGCAAACAGCTCTGTAGCCCGCTCTAGCACTTCACTCCTCTTCAGCCTCCCCGGTCTCTCCCGGGTGCCGTCGTCGTCGCCCTTGAAGTCAAAGCCCGGGTGGGCCCTCTCCTTTCAGGGCTAGATGCGACGTACTATGAAGCTCGCCACTACCAGTCTGCCATTAATCTCCACGCCTTTTATCAAGTCGAGGAGCTCCCTCACCTGCTCCATGTCGGCACTACTTGGTTTCTTCGACCAGCTCTTTTAGTTTTCCGAGATGTGGTCGACGTCATGGCGGATTGCAGGATGGCTCTACTTCATGTAGAACCATCTGGCGTTCCACCCCTTCAGAGAAGTATTCGGTGATATAGGGATGTACTCGCTCACCATTCCATCCCGGAGTTGCAGATATACGCCGCCGACCACCTTGGAACCGCCGTCGCCTTTCTTCTTCAACCAAAACAGGTGTCTGAAGAGATTGAAGTGTGGAAGAACCCCCAGATATGCTTCACAGAAGTGGATAAAGATCGAGATGTGTAAGATGGTGTTCGGGTAGAGATTGCACAGACTAATAGCCTAGAACTCCAACAAATCCCTCAGGAAAGGATGAACAGGAAATCCCAACCCGTGCCAGAAATAATCCTCAAACACCACTACTTCATCAGTATGAGGCATTGGGAAAGGCTCACCACTGGCTGGCCGCCATCCGGCGGTGACTCGGTCAGGAAGAACACCCACCTCCACCATCCTATTGATCTCCACCTCCCCCATCCTCGATGGCACCCATTCCTCGTCACGGCTGGCTATGGCGGCCGCCCTCTTTAGTTTCATAGCTCCCTTCTTCGGCGCCATGTCTTAGATCTGATTCGGGATTGGCAGCGGAAGCGCATATGAATCTAGAAGTGTGACGGCAAAGGAGGAAGACGAAATGGCAAAGTGGCAAATGTGGGAGCGCGGGGTGCGGCAGCGTAGTTATAGAGCACTCCACCCACCCTTTCGCATTCGAGGGTTTTTGGGAAACCGTTCCTAGATTTGCGCCTCTCCGAATTCTCCGCAACAGCAAGGTGGGCCGTTACCTAGGCTTTTGTGCAACCGCGGCTCGTATCGCCCATTTATCTCCGCAATTTGTTACGGCTCGCCAAATATTCGTCGACTTCTCCGCCAACCGTTACGGCTCAGTAATTACTACTGTACAGCCATCACTCCGGTATTTTCTCCATGATTTGTTTTCTCCAAGATTTCCTCTTGTGTCTCGGGGACTACGTTAGCATTACGTCTCGGTTCCTCACCGCATTGGGGATTTTTTTCAGTTGACTGCTATTTCTGACCCTGGCACCATGTGACCACGTCATCTACTGTCAGGCTTGGGGACTAAGTGGGCACACTTTACCTTACGGTGAATGTGCTTTTTCTCATTTTGGTGCTACGCCCGGGGACTGGCTACTTGCTCGGCTGGTCTTCTACTTTTCTTCTACTCTGGACCCTGGCACCACATGACTACGTCATCTACTGCTAGGCTCAGAGACTAAGTGGGCATACTTCACCTCGCGGTGAATGTGTTTGCTTTATTTTGGAAGACTCCGCGCCTCTTGAAGTTGAAGAAGATTATCTTCCTTTCTCGTGGTCGGACTCTAAGTGGGCACACTTGGTCCACTACGAAGAAGTTTTTGATTCTGAACTTGAGCTCCTTACACCCTTATGGCAAGCCGTACATGGGTTACACTGCTCAGCGGCGGTTCACGCTGCTCGGCGGCGGTTCACACTGCTCGACAACTGCTCACAACTGCTCGGCAACTCATCACGGTGGTCGGACCATGAGTTTGACTGCTTGGCTTTGTTCGTACCTGCTCGGACAAGCTCAAGACGGCGTTGCACAACGGGTACAAGGCCCTCGGGGACTAGCCGTGCGGGGTACGACCCCGGATACCCATGGCAGACCACATGGGCTGCGCCCCAGGGGCGGCCCAGCCCACAAGACGAAGCCTTGCGGGGCACGACGCTGCTCAGCGCCTCCCGCAAGATACCAGGAAGATATCCTGAAGATACTACGAGAACTGTTAGGATACGTATGATCCCGTGATTCTTGTAATCTGTTATTACTTTCTGGTTATCTCTCATATCTAACCGACTTGTAACCCTCCCCCCAGACTATATAAGGCGGGCAGGGACCCCTCCAAACTCACGCAATATCATACGATAGCCAATATAAACCAACAGACCGTAGGAGTAGGGTATTACGTCATACTAACGGCCTGAACCTGTCTAACTCGTGTGTCTCTGTTGCCTTCTTGTTCTTGATTACAAGTCTCTCTGCCGATTAATCTACCTTCGTGGGATACCCATCGGAGGACTGCCGACGATATTCTATCGACAATATATACATTTATATATATATATATATATATATATATATATATATATATATATATGTGTGTGTGTGTGTGTGTGTGTGTGTGTGTGTGTGTTTATTTAGAACTTGGCCCAAAATACATTCCTTGGGCTCCTTTGGGCCTCTATTAGTCTATTCACTGTTGCTGTTGGTTGCTGTACATCCTTCAAATACCCGACAGACTCACAGCGTGATTTTTCTCTTTTTTACATGTTTCCTTGTCCGTTTTTGTCCACGTTCTGCTTCCTTTTTTTCAACCTTTTCTTTTATCACGTTCATACTCCGAATGTTGACTCCCGAAGTCCCGAGTCTTTTTATTTGTTTGATTTTCTGTATTGTTTTTGTCTGATTTTCCAATATCTTCCGTTCTAATCTCTTTGTGTTTCCATAGATATTGAAAATAAATAATAAATTTTATATAATGGATCTTTTAAACTCTTGACCCTCTTTTAAGAAGAGATTTCAACTCCCAAGATGTTAATGCAGTTTTGATTAGTAATATAATAATGATTATTTTATTATAACCGATTAAACTCTCGATCTAACTATTCAAACTTTAATTTGAAATATTGACCAATTTGTTGTTCAGTCTGGTCTAAATAAATTTATGTCCAAACTCAGTGCCATCTAGAACGAACGTTATATATGGAAAACTTAAAAAGGTCTCCTAACAAGTCATAGAACTCAATATTTAACTATAACAATGCAGGTAGATGGTATGAAAATAATTTATGTGCTTTATAACGGGAGAAATAAATCTACAACATTGTATTTCAAATTAGATACGAACTTAATACGACATTGTTGTATTATTATCAACATTAACTTATATTATACATGTCATTATCATCAGAATATAATTTGTAGATTTTAATTATTATAAAAACAAATATGAATACATATACAATTTTTCTCATCGTTTTCGATAAATGTATGATAGTATTTTTTTTCTCTCCCGTTGCAACACACGGGCATATTTGCTAGTAAATAATAAAACAGAATAAAAGATATGCGTGTTTAAATTGTTGTCGGTCTGGGCCTCCTGCCCTTTGGGTAAGCATAAATTCTTCTTTTGGCTGTTAATCAGAGATAGATTAAACACAAGGAACTTATTGAGAAGAAAGAACATGGATCTTGATGACTACAATTGTGTTTTGTGTAATGGGGGTCATGAGGAGACCAGTTTCCACCTTTTCTTTGAACGTAGTTTCAGTCAGAGCTGCTGGAATGCTATTTCTATTTATTGGAATATGAACCTGCCACCACTGGACATGATCATTGAAGCTAGGTCCAGCTTTGGTAATCTTATCTTCAGAGAAATCTTTATGACAGCCTGCTGGGTAATATGAACATCCAGGAATGTAGTGATCTTCAACAATGCTCAAGCTGATATCAACTTGTGGAAGAGGAACTTTAGAGAAGAACTTGGCCAAGTGTGTACTAAAGCCAAGCCCAGCAAACAAGTTCTTTTAAATTCTTGGAGAGATAGCTTCATTGTATAGACTCAGCTTTTTCTTTTTAGGCTTGCAAGCCTTGTACCTTTTTTTAAAAAAACTCTGTAAATACCATTCTTTCATTTAATCGAAAACCAAAAAAATAGGTAGGGGATTCCCCAGTTGATTCGGTCAAAAAAAAATTGCTGTCAATCTAGTTTTCCTCCTTAATAAACTATAAATCGGGTTAATTGCTTCTTTCCTTAGCTCTCAAAACCATATCATTTAGCTCCCTACACATGTTAAGGCCTTGTTTGGATGTTGTCGGATTCACCTCAATTCACATATGTTGGGGTGGATTGAGGTGGAATTTGGTTCAAGCCCCACTCCATTCCACCCCAACATACGTGGATTGATGCGAATCCAACTATATCCAAACAAGGCCTAAGATGGTTTTCGTGCACGGTGGTTTCATCCTTTTTAATTAAAATTAAAAGAATTCGGTAAAACCCCGGTAGTGTTTTAAAAAAAAACATATTTAAGCTTCTATAAATTGACAAATAAAAAAGGATCTAGATTGGAACATGAGAAATCCACTACGCCAGATTGTCACAGTAGGAACGGGGGCATTTTTACTGTAGGGGCGGCTGGTGATTCAGCCGCCCCTACAGTGGGCGTCCTCGGGCCCCAGCAGCCCAGCCGCCCCTACAGATGGCACTGTAGTGGCGGCTGGTAACCTGAGCCGCCCCTACAGTTGAGGCTGATCTGTAGGGGCGGCTCAATCACCAGCCGCCCCTGCAGTGCCCACTTGTCTTTTTTCAAATTTCAAAATTTGAAAGGTTCAAATTTAGTCAAATGACAAGATAACCAAAATAAAAGTTGTAGATCTTGATGAGTTGAACAACTTTTGTATTCATCACTTTTACATATAAATCATTTAGGGTTTGAAAATTTGGTTTGAACTTGTCAAATTTCAAATTTTAAAATGTGTAAAACATTGTCACATCCAAGTTTGATCAAACTTAAATGCTGAAGCATGATTTTAGAAATTTGTAGGAAAAAAACCATCACATTTGGAGTTAGTATGAGGGAGAACAACTAGTTACAAAGTTTACCCACAGATTAAAAAGAGAAATCACACTATTCTAGATGATCCTTACATGATCATAGTGAACAGTGTGATTTCTTTTTTTAATATGTGGGTCAACTTTGTAACTAGTTTTTCTTCCTCATACTAACTCCAAATCTGATGATTTTTTTTCTAAAATTTTCTAAAATCATTCTCTATCAATTTATTTTGTTGGTTTTGTCAATATATACATATGAAAAGTTTGAGCAATTTAAATTTTGAATTTCAAAAAAATGCAACTTCAGACAAGATTTTGGTTCCCCAAATGATTTCAGCTGAAAAAGTGATAAATACCAAAGTTGAATAACTCATCAAGATCTACAACTTTTGTATTGGTCATTTCTTCATATGACAAAGTGGTAACGACATTGTTCACAAATGTGACACATCTCTCATAAGGTTTTATAAACTATATGAGACATGTGTAAGATTAGTGAACAATGTGTGCTAAGAATTTGTCAAATGAAAAAATGACCAAAATAAAAGTTGTAGATATTCATGAGTTGAACAACTTTGGTATTCATCGCTTTTTATGTTGAAATCAATTTGGGTCTCAAATTTTGGTTCGAACTTGTTGTTTTTCAAAATTTCAAATTTGAAAGGTTCAAATTTTGTCAAATGACAAGATGACTAAAATAAAAGTTGTAGATATTAATGAGTTGAACAACTTTGGTATTCATCACTTTTTATGTTGAAATCATTTTGGGTCTCAAATTTTGGTTCGAACTTGTCATTTTTTAAAATTTCAAATTTGAAAGGTTCAAATTTTGTCAAATGACAAGATGACCAAAATAAAAGTTGTAGATCTTGATGAGTTGAACAACTTTTGTATTCATCACTTTTACATCTGAAATCATTTAGGGTTTGAAAATTTGGTTTGAACTTGTCAAATTTTCAAATTTTAAAATGTGTAAAACATTGTCACATCCAAGTTTGATCAAACTTAAATTCTCCCGTTGATTCGAATTTAATAATAAAAATAACATCTTTGAATACGCAGCGGAAAATAATTCAATTTGATGAATTTTACCCACAGGAAAATCCTCTTTTCTATTTTCTTTTGAGCCAATTTCTATTTTTCAATTTTCTGGAAAAAAGAAAAAACGAAAATTGGGCTCATTCTTTACTGTTTCGGCCCAAAACTCGGCAAAAGTCAGCTCGGCCCATCACTGCACGCGCGCGCAGGCCGCACCCAGGCCGCAACCTGGGCCTGGGCCGGCAAAGCTCCACGCGCTCGCGCGGCCACCTGGGCCGGGACGCTGGCCCGTTCAATCTCGGCCGTCCGTCCAAATCCGACGACGACCCGCGCGTTTCGCTTGGAATAAAACTCGACGCAGCACACCTCCGAGGAAAACCCTAGCTCAATCTTTCCGGCCCTCTCTCTCTCTTCTCTCTCGTCGCTCTCTCTCCTTTCCTCAGTACAGCAGCAGCAGTCACCGAGTGAGAGGTCGAGAGCAACGACGGTGGAGCGGGAGGCATAGCGCCGTCGCCGGCTCCCTCGCCGGCGTGCGCGCTCCCCGGCGGGTGAGCGCGCCGTCGTCGAGTGGCCTGGCCGCGGCGCCTCTTTGGCCGGAGCCCGGCGAGCAGCGCCCCCGAGACTGTCTTCTTTTCCCCACGCGCCGGCGTGCGAGCAGCGCTGCGCAGCGGCGAGGTAGGCCACCCCCTTCCCCTTCTTCCCCTTTTGGTTTTTCTTCGTTTTTGTTCTCGGATTTCATCCGATTTGGGGATTAGGGTTAGGGTTTGGGGATGGGGTTTCACTGTTTTCTTTTTCCCGAATTTATTTCGGGTTTTAGGGTTCGATTTTGACATGAAAACGAGCCCTGCTTCTTTAACCCAGTTAGATCTCTGACAGTCATGTGGGATGGGAGTATGGTGGTTGCTGCAAATAACCGTGGGACATGTTACGTTTGGCGCCTGCTTAAGGGTACTCAGGTCAGTCTGTTATGCAAATAACCGTATAAATATAGAGTTTGTGATTTCTGAATTTTTCAAATTCTGTTATGTAGACAATTACCTGCTTTGAACCTCTGCACAAACTGCAAGCCCATGATGGCTACATTCTGAAGTGCCTGCTTTCACCAGAATTTTGCGATCCTAACAGGTAATGTAATAATGGTCTAAAAGGCTATTTTTCATGGTTCTTCCAGTGTATTATTGTGTCCTCTTGGGTTCCATGTGACATTCTTGGGTTTGTTTGCAGGTATCTTGCCACAGCATCATCTGACCACACTGTAAAGATTTGGAATGTTGATGGCTTCAAGTTGGAAAGAACTTTAGTCGGTAATGTTTGGAGTCTTCTTTTAACAATTCTCCATCTCATACTCATCTTATGTTTCCGAATGAGATCCTGAAACATCACTGGCAATCAACTTCTTAGGCCATCAGCGCTGGGTTTGGGACTGTGTATTCTCGGTCGATGGTGCTTATCTGATAACAGGTATGAACTACACCGTGTTGCCCTCTGCCTTCCCCGATGATTCATCAGTTGCACAGTTAACCGGTCTGTTCTCTCTTGCAGCTTCTTCAGACACCACAGCGAGGCTATGGACGATGTCAACCGGAGAGGCCATCAGGGTGTACCAGGGTCATCACAAGGCCACCGTGTGCTGCGCTCTCCATGATGGGGCAGAATCAGCGCCCTCATAAGCATGTTGTGACTGCTTTCCTGTACATACTTTGGATTGCAGAACTTTTTTTTCACTCTTAACTTATGACCTGGTAGCGTTTAACGCCCAGTTGTTGAAATGCGGGGCTGTATATATGTATATTTGTGGTTACGCATTGAATTTTTGTGGATGTATATATGTATATTTGTGGCGGTCAGATTCGAATTTGAATTATATATATATGGTCAGATTTGAATTTGAATTTTTTTTGCTGGGAAATCCACTGTAGGGGCGGTTTTTGATTGAACCGTCCTTACAAATACACACAACAGGGGCGGCTGGTGATACAGCCGCCCTTATAGAAGTTCACTGCAGGGGCGGTTGAAAACACCAGCCGCCCCTACAGAGGGCACTGCAGGGGCGGTCAGGAAACCGCCCCTACAGAGGCATCCTCTGTAGAAACACCCTGGAAAGGGCGGCTGGCGCAGCCGCCCCTACAGAGGCTCTAGAGCCGTCCCTACAGTAACATTATGTAGTAGTGATCTAAATAGAATATTTAGAGCTCATGAAAAATATGTCCAGAAGCATTAAATAAAAATGGTTTTTTAGCTCTAGAGAAATGTACATAAATATCTGGGAAAATCCCCAAAAACATTATATCAATGTCTAAACGTGTTTTTTTTTTTAAATATACACCACAAAAATATGAGGTCCAGGCATCACGCATGAAACATATGTTAATGTTTTTTAATACAGTAATTCATGGTTAACAAGTTGTTCGGTGTGTTGGATGCAACGACATATACATATATACCGAAATTTGAGCATCGATCATTTTATTTTGTCTTGTTAGTATTTGTATAATTAACAAACCAACCCTTCATGTAAAAAATGTATTAACACAATGCAACTGTATATATAGGATGATAAAGACTACAAGCTAGTAAAAGGGTGTGCCGGCCAGTGCGTGTAAAATTTCATGAGCTGATGTGCCGCGTGAGGACCGCGGATCGGACACCAGCGCTAGGTTCCGTATGATTTAGCGTTGCCGCTGCTCGCTCTCGCTCTTAAAAGGTTATATATATATATATATATATATATATATATATATATATATATATATATATATATATATATATATATATATATATATATATATATATATATATATATATATATATATATATATATATATATATATATATATATATATAATGAGTTAGTAATTTGTTGGGGCCGGGCGCGCGCAAGCGAGAGAGAGAGAGAGCGCATCACAGCTAGCTAGCTAGCGTGAGGCACGAGCGAGAAAAGGACGAAGCTGAGGAGCGCGTCGTCGATCTAAAGGATGAGAGGAGCACGATCACACGTGGACCTACGTTTGTTTGTTTGTCACGACAAGTCAACAGCAACTAAACCAATGCAAAACCAACCAAAAATCTGTGGCTGCCTTTCGTTTCGTTGATTCATTCCGGTCAATCCACAGCTAAGGGTGCGTTTAGATCCAAAAAATTTTGGATTTTGGCTCACTATAGCATTTCGTTTGTATTTGGTAATTAGTGTCTAATTATGGACTAATTAGGTTCAAAAGTTTCGTCTCGCGATTTCTCGACCAACTGTGTAATTAGTTTTTTTTTCGTCTACATTTAGTACTCCATGCATGTACCGTAAGATTCGATGTGACAGTTACTATGCAAAATTCTTTGGCAACTAAACGGGGCCTAAGCTAGGTTGTAGCTTTTCGTGCATGATGAATGGCTGCATGCATGCGTTGTTGCTGCCGAGAATACAGCACTCCTTGTCATCATCAGTCAGAGTCGTAGCTCTCGATGATGGAAATATTTAGATGCATGCGGGTCTCGTCGAGGACCTCGTGAGTCACGCTTGACCACCTATACCTGGCTAGGTAGCTGTCGTTGGTAGGTAGGCTCTCTCCATCTCGGATTCATCGGTGTTTTGCATTGATTATTAAGACAGAAAACATTATTAATTTGTCTGATCGATTTATTATCAGGTTAATTCTTTTTACTGACAACTAACGTTTCTGATCTCATTGGCATGCAGTATGTTCTGTTGTACGTACGTTTCTCTAGCAAGAAAAGAAAAGGAAAAAAAAAACGGGACGGGAGTAGTCATGCATGCATGTGATGTGCGTGTGCCAAATTAACGCCAACTCACCTAATTAAATTACCCATATGAGCTTAGCTTAGCTTGTTGCCCGCAGCTAATAACGCAGCAGCAGTATATGTCCGTATGTAAAAAGAAAATGACGTTGCTGCGAGCACTACCACCGACTCCTCCCTTTCGTTATCACTCCGGCCACCTTCCATTCAGTCATTCACAAACTTTTCGGCTACTGCATTGGTTTTTTTGCGGCGCGGCCGATAAGCTTGCCGAGCTGATAAATTTAAGCGAACGTGTGGCCCTGCTGATCTGCTTCTGCTTGCATGGAATGGGAGTCAGTGAGGACACACTGACACTACTGCTACCGATCGATCGTCACTCACTACGCAAACCGGCGATTTGCCGAGTACCGGAGTCTTTGCCGAGTGTATTTTATCGGGCATTCGGCAAAGACCGTGTTTGCCGAGTGCCAAATAAAATACACTCGGCAAAATAAGTCTTTGCCGAGTGTTTTTTTTCTGGCACTCGGCAAAGATGTATTTTGCCGAGTGCTATTTTTTGGCACACGGCAAAATACGTCTTTGCCGAGTGTCTTTTTCTGGCACTCGGCAAAGATGTATTTTGCCGAGTGCCTTTGTTTTGGCACTCGACAAACAGGTTTTTTACCGTGTGCATTTTTTTTGGCCCTCGGCAAATCAGTTTTTCGAAGCAATTTTTGAGGCTCTAAATGAATTCAAATGAAAAACTTTTCAACTACAAAGTTGTATAACTTCTCAAGATCTACAAAGTTTATTTTGGTCATTTCTTCATTTAACAAAGCGACAATAACGTTGTTCATAAAATCTACATCTCTCATATTAGTTTCATGAAAGTAAAAGACAGATATATAAGATTTGTGAACAATGTTACTACCACTATGTCGGATGAACAAATGACCAAAATAAACTTTGTAGATCTTGATAAGTTATGAAATTTTGTAGTTGGCAACATTTTGATTTGAAATCATCTTGTCATGCAAAAACGACGTTTGAATTTGAAAATTTTAAAATTTGAATTTTTCAAACGACCTCGGATGGAAAAACTTCCTAAATGAAAATTGTAGATCTCCAAAAGTTATGAAACTATGTAGTTGACAACTTTTTGATTTGAAATCATCTTATCATGCAAAACTACGTTTGAATCTCTCAAATTTAAAATTCAAATTTTTCAAACGACCTCGGATGGAAAAACTTACTAAATGAAAATTGTAGATCTCAAAAAGTTATGAAACTTTGTAGTTGACCACTTTTTGATTTGAATTCATTTAGGGCCTCAAACAAGCAATTTACTTTAAGTTTGCCGAGTGCATTTTTTCCGGCACTCGGCAAAGCCATATTTTGCCGAGTGCCTATGTTTTGGCACTCGGCAAAGAGGCATTTTGCCGTGTGCATTTTTTTGGCCCTCGGCAAATTAGTTTTTCGAATCAATTTTTGAGGCCCTAAATGAATTCAAATGAAAAACTTTTCAACTACAAAGTTGTATAACTTCTTAAGATCTACAAAGTTTATTTTGGTCATTTCTTCATTTGACAAAGCGACAATAACGTTGTTCATAAAATATATATGTCTCCTATTAGTTTCATGAAAGTAGAAGAGAGATATATATGATTTGTGAACAATGTCACTACCACTATGTCGGATGAACAAATGATCAAAATAAACTTTGTAGATCTTGAGAAGTTATGAAATTTTGTAGTTGGCAACATTTTGATTTGAAATCATTTTGTCATGCAAAAACGACGTTTGAATTTGAAAATTTTAAAATTTGAATTTTTTAAAAGACCTCGGATGGAAAAACTTCCTAAATAAAAATTGTAGATCTCCAAAAGTTATGAAACATTGTAGTTGGCAACTTTTTGATTTGAAAACATCTTGTCATGCAAAACTGCGTTTGAATTTCCAAATTTTAAAATTCAAATTTTGTAAACGACCTCGAATGGAAAAACTTCCTAAACTAAAAGTATAGATCTCGAAAAGTTATGAAACTTTGTAGTTCACAACTTTTTTATTTGAATTCGTTTAGGGCCTCAAACAAACAATTTACACTCGGTTTAGTATAATATGTTAGGAACTAAAACGGAATCCGGACACAAGTGACAATGTGGTGTAGTGGTAGAGGAGGTTTGTGCGCAGCGGGAGATCTCGGGTTCGAATCCCGTCGGCCGCGTAGCCTTGAAATTGACGCGAAAAAAGTCGGAGATGGATGGACGCTGACCGGTGGAGGCCTCCACCAATTAAAACAAATTTTTCATTTTTTTTTGGTAAAAATTCCTATTTTTTCGGTTTTTTTTTCGGTTCCAACTTTGCCGAGTGTCGATTTTTGGCACTCGACAAAGAAATTTTTGCCGATAAGATCTTTGCCGAGAGACCTTTACCGAGTACGGCACTCGACAAAACCTTTGCTGAGTGCTTGGCTGACTTTGCCGAGTGCCCCAGCACTCGACAAAGAAGACGTCTGCAGTTGTGACTGGAGACGACGACATCGCCCGGCCTCGTCAACTAACGCGGAAAGTCGTCTCGTCTCGTCTATACGGTGCGAGCGGAGGGCCGGGGCCGGCGGACGGGCGACTAGAAGAATGAAACAAAGAAGCAGGCAGCTTAGCTGCTAGCGGCAGATTAATACTAATCACTGCACGCAACAATTAATTAAGGAGGAAGCCAACACGTACACAACCACCGCTAGCTCGTGTACGACGATGTGTGGACTAGACTTTTTGGCGATTCGATCGGGTGTTCAATTCAACTCCGCGGCTGCTCCGATGGATACATACATGGATATAGATATACGTCATATTCGTTTGTCTTATAAGCTATACTTTTTCAGTCAACGAACAGTATTTTTCTCTCACAATAAATCAACCAACAACATTTTCAGCCATGGCTTATCAGTCAAACGAACAGGGCGATAGATACTTCGAAGAGTACGATCCTATGTTGCTTGCTAGCTTGGTCGTCTAGCTCACCGTGGGCCCACCGTTTTATTTAACTCTAGCCAATTACTGTATTATTCAATCATGGCACCGTGTGTGTTACTATGTAAAAAACGATTTTTAGTAACGGTTCGAATTTTTTGTAGGGGCGGCTGGTGATAGAACCGCCCCTACAGTGGCGTGCTCGGGTGCCCAGACACCAGCCGCTCCTACAAATGGAACAGCAGGGGCGGCTGGTGATACGAGCCGCCCCTACAAATGAGGTCTGATTTGTACAGAATTGATATTTCCACAACATTCGTCTGTATAAAATCTCAAAATACATTGATCTGCACATACTAGACTGTCGCAGATGATCAGAGAAATTAGATTTTTAGGGGATACTAAATAAGAAAATTTATCAAATGAAACAAAATTCAGAGCTATGAATAATCATACTTGGCTACAAGAGCCAACCCCCCCCCCCCCCCCCCTCCTATCACTGTATAACACACACAATTATGGGTTGTGGATACTCACAATCAAAACATCAGCATCAGTATATTTAGAGGGTTTGAAGGTGGCTTTGGTTGTGGTGCCACCTAATAATAAGAGTCAAAACCAAATTATCCAACAGTGATGGTTCATTATACAAAATAAAATGAATAAAGTCTGTGTCATAAACCTATGTATAAGCTGCAATGTTAAAATAAAATACAGATGCACCTATAATAATCACACATAGTGGTGAGCCTGGGATAGACTTACCAACTGTCGACAGAATATGCTCGGCAGTCCACCGAGGGGTATCCCGCGATGGTAGATTGATCGGTGGGGGTGCGCGTGATCAGGAACCGGATGGTGACACAAGGCGCAGAGACAATGATTTAGACAGGTTCGGGCCGTCTGATCGACGTAATACCCTACGTCCTGTGTCTTTGGTGTATTGTATTGATCTTGACGACCAAGTAGCTTGATGTAGCCTATCCGCTAGGGGACCCCTACCTCTCCTTATATACTCTGGAGGAGGTAGGGTTACAAGTAAAGTAGCCTATTTGGTACTATACAATATCTTGCGGTGCACACCGAGCAGCGCCGTGCACACCTTAATCTTGTGGGCTGGGCCACCTCCGATGGTGCGGCCCATGTCTTGGGGCCATACCCCCACAGCTAGCCCCCGAGCCTGATAGTAGGTGACGTAGTCACGTGGTGCCAGGGTCATAAAGTAGAAAACCAGCCGAGCATGCAGCCAGTCCCCGGGCGTAGCCTCGAGATGAGAACAAGCACATTCACCGCAAGGTGAAGTGTGCCCACTTAGTCCCCGAGCCTGCTGAAAGATAAAGAATGAATCTTGTAGCAGGGTCAAAGAAGTCTGAAAGCTTACCGACATCGTCTGACATGCACGTATCAAGACCCCAAACGTGCTGCCCAAGATCAGCACCCTGATCCAAACAGCATGGAGCAGCTTGATAGCACACCGATGAGATGTAGCAAGATCCGAGCACCGAGGAGTCCCCGGCGTAGCTGGCAATGACCGAGTACCGAGGAGCGAGGAGTCCCTAGCATAGGCGGCGATGACCGAGCACCGAGGAGCAAGAAGTCCCCGGCGTCGCTAGCGATGATCGAGCACCGAGGAGCGAGGAGTCCCTAGCGTAGGCGGCGATGACCGAGCACCGAGGAGCGAGGAGTCCTCGACGTTGCTGGCGATGACCGAGCACCGAGGAGCGAGGAGTCCCCGGCGTCGCTGGCGATGATCGAGCACCGATGAGCGAGGAGTCCCCGGCATTGCTGGCGATGACCGAGCACCGAGCGCCAAGGAGTCCCCGGCGTAGGCGGCGATGTTCGAGCACCGAGGAGCGAGGGGTCCCCGGCATAGGCGGCGATGTTCGAGGAGCGAGGAGTCTCTGGCGTAGGCGGCGATGTCCGAGCACCGAGGAGCGATGGGTCCCCGGCATAGGCGGCGATGTCTGAGGAGCGAGGAGTCCCTGGCGTAGGCGGCGATGTCCGAGCATCGGGAGCGAGGGGTCCCCGGCATAGGCGGCGATGTCCGAGGAGCGAGGAGTCTGCGGCGTAGGCGGCGATGTCCGAGCATCATGGAGTGAGGAGTCCTCGGCGTCGCTGGTGATGTCCGAGCACCGAGGAGCGAGGAGTCCTCGGCGTCGCTGGCGATGTCCGAGCACCGAGGAGCGAGGAGTCCCCGGCGTCGCTGGCGATGACCGAGCACCGAGGAGTCCCCGACGTCACTGGCGATGACCGAGCACCGAGGAGCGAGGAGTCCCCGGCATTGCTGGCGATGACCGAGCACCGAGGAGCGAGGAGTCCCCGGCGTCGCTGGCGATCAGCAATGGTGATGAAACGACGTATGCAGTTCGGCGATCAGTTGGCGTGAAAATATATTTATGTTTAATATAAACCGCCTGAACAGTTAGTGTGTAGCTGAGTCTCTAGCCCTAGCTAACCCATAGTCCATAACGTCGAGCGCGAAGCTCGTGCACGTGTAGGAGGAACAGGCGTGACCAAGGAGCCACTGCCGACCACCCATAACGCAGAGGGCAGACGCTCGTGCACATGTAGGGAGGAGCCAGAGACAGGGCCGTCTCTGGAGGCGTCCGAGCATCAACAGGACTGTTCGGGGGTTTAGAAAATCGTTTGGAGAGCAAACATGGAGAAAATAGTTCGAAAAAACATTATGGCGATATACGGAGATTGGAGAATATTTAAAAGAATATTAAAGCATGACTTAGCTTTGGATGGAGCGTCTGATCGGCGGCGTATGGCGTTGTCTGGTCGGCGTTGACGACGAGCACCTGGCGGGCGGTGAGTTGTTGGTGAAGACGACTTCGGAGGTGGTTCCGAGATCGGATCTACTATCGCAGGGGCTAGTGTAGCAGCGATGAATCGTCGTCGTGGACCGGGATGGATCTCCACGAGATTGACGATGAGAACGCGTTGTTGATTTGAGGTCCATCTGGCTCGCCATGGATCAAGCGCACACCCCTACCTGGCGCGCCAACTGTCGACAGAATATGCTCGGCAGTCCACCGAGGGGTATCCCGTGATGGTAGATTGATCGGTGGGGGTGCGCGTGATCAGGAACCGGATGGTGACACAAGGCTTACAGGCAGCGATTTAGACAGGTTTGGGCCGTCTGATCGACGTAATACCCTACGTCCTGTGTCTTTGGTGTATTGTATTGATCTTGGCGACCAAGTAGCTTGATGTAGACTATCCGCTAGGGGACCCCTACCTCTCCTTATATACTCTGGAGGAGGTAGGGTTACAAGTAAAGTAGCCTATTTGGTACTATACAATGTCTTGCGGTGCACGCCGAGCAGCGCCATGCACGCCTTAATCTTGTGGGCTGGGCCACCTCCGATGGTGCGGCCCATGTCTTGGGGGCCATACCCCCACACCAACTAAGACAGAGCGTGTCAAGCATGCATACCTGCATTTGCAGAACAAAAATGAACTTCATTTCAGATTGCAACAAATATATTTCTCATAATAGCTATGTTTCAGACATCACTTCGTACCATAATATTTAAGATGGATTTAACCATACATTTCTAACAGCATTTAAGATGGGTTTTTCTCATAATATGTGATCAGTTTCCAATACATTTGTAATGCTAATCCAAACTACAGGACCTCTGAGGTATTAGTTAGCAGGAAGCTACTGACATTATTATGAAAGGGACATTTCACTCAAAAGTGAATTGATGCTTAGCTACAGTCACTACAACCTAAGATAAGAGCAAAGCTACTGATGTGCTGCTGTCCACCTGCTTTTGCACAAGAACTGAGCTGATGCTGGAAATCGATAAACAAAGGACCTCCCACCCCATGGTGCTCTTCTGAACTGCTGAAAACTACAAGCAAACAGAAGGTAGGACGGATAACTCAAATTATGTCTGTATAGTTTTATTTCTGACTTGAGCACTAATGATCACTTAGCTAAACAAAAAAAAAAGAACAGATAACTCAAATTGGCGGTTGTGCATATTCTAGCATGATTTTGTTTTTGGACATCTAACAAATCAAACAGCATGATGACTAGAGCTTCCATGATGAGTGAGGCTAGAGGCTAGGTTTTACCCAAACATGGCTACAAACCACTAAAAATGTGCTATTAATGTGCTTATGTAATCCTGCTTTAACCACTGCATGAGCATAGCAGCTATTGTTCACAGAAGTATATATCTCAGATCTGTCAATAGTTCTGGAGTGCATTACTGTTCAACCCTTCTGTATCTATAATCTCTCTTGATTACCTCGTATGCCGAGGTTTAGATAAAAATAATAATATGTGGATAGATTGTTTACAACAAGTGTTGGTAGCCAAATCATTTCTTGATGGGATTGTTGACTTACTATGCTAGCATTGCAGATTACTAGATTGTGAAATAGACATTCCTTGGTTATTTTTTAAACAAGAATTTAGGTTAGTATAAAAGTTTTCCCAACACTTAATTGCTTTAGAAAATATGGTTCGGATAAATTTTAATTGCATCAGTCTGAATAGTAAATATATTTAGTCACAACTTTGATGATTAATCTTTTCTTAGTTATCATTTTGGGTTTTGTTACTGGTAAGAAGAGAGATCAAGTACACTATATATAGAACAACTGAATATATCTAAACAGTAATATCAACGTCCCTCTAGTAATTAGCCATTTCTATTTTTTTGTTGCACCAATAAATTAACTATTCAGATGTGATGATTTTAGGAATGATGTACATGCTATGCTTACTACAATTCAACGAACTTCAAATTATTTTGTTCGAAGTTGCACATGCTATGCTTACAACAATTCAACAAACTTCAAACTAGAGAAAGAAAAACTAGACCAAAATAGTCCATGAACATGAGCTTTATACTGTGATTTTTTATACAATCCTAGTAGTAGCAGCAGCAATGCTCACTTGAAACAAGAGCAATGGAGAGGGGAGAATGGAGGCGGAGAGTAAGGATTAAGGAAGGAGCAGTGACTGGTCGCATACCATCTGAGGCTTGGGAGCGAGCGAGAGGAAGATCATCTGGAAGACGAGGCGGCTTTGAGGGAGTGGAAGGCGGCGAAGCAGGCGATGCTGCTGTAGTTCTCGATGATCGCCTGACCGGTAGCCAGACGTCGTGCAGGTCGAGCCACGTGAGGTCGCCGATGTCCTCCAGGTACCACGCCCGCTCAAATCTCACCGCCACTGCCCGCAGGAAGATGAGCGGTTCCCAGAGGCGCTCCACCATTGCCTGCTGCTCAACGGAGAAGGGACGGCGGTGGGGAGGTGGAGGAGAGTGAGCCTCGCCCACCGGGAGGTGGCGGGATCACACTCCAGTGGGGTTAGGGCGGCGCCGACGGGGCTGGGGTGAGGTGCGGCGGCGGCGGAGCTGGGACGGGCGGTGCCGGCGGAGGGAAGGAAGGAGGAGACCGAGCGGAGGGACGGACTGGAGGTAGGGCGCGGCGGCGAGGGCGGTGGTGAGGCGCGGCGCCTGCGGGTGCGGGGTGGAGCCGGCAGTAGTGTCGGTGCGGGCGGACGGGGTATGGAAATTGGAACCGCAAAAAAAATCATGGGTGGGTGGGGGGAGCTGAGCTACTGCGCTTGACCTCGTTGGTGGGCTGGGCATGTGAGCCTCTGGCCCGAACGGCGGGTCAGGCCTATTTGACTGCCGCTGAATACTGAATAGCTATTTGGTACTCGAGTACCATATAGTAATACTAATATATATATATATATATATATATATATATATATATATATATATATATATATATATATATACTACCCTGTAACTGGCTACAAAATAACTTATTATGTAGCCACTTTGAGTTACGATAATTACTATGTTAATTTACGAGATTATAGTAACTCCTTACTAAGTGGTTTACTATAACGTTACGGTAAATATCCTCATGTGTTATAGTAACCCAACTATCGTAAATATGTATTGACATTATCGTAAATTAGTATATAAAATTATCGTAAATGGAGGTGGCTACAGAATAACTCCCCCCACCGCCGCAATAACACATGGAGATATTTACCATTACGTTACAGTAAACCACTCGGTATGGAGTTACTATAATCTCGTAAATTAACATAGTAATTATCGTAACTCAAAGTGGCTACAAAATAAGTTATTTTGTAGTCAGCTACAGGGTAGTAGTTCTATATATATATATATATATATATATATATATGCAATGGCATGTCGATAAGTATATATTCAATGTGACATCCTCACTCTCACTCAACGGTGTGGACACACATGTATGGCAGCAGCGATCGATGCCGTGCTCTAACTTGTGGACTTTTCCCTTTCATAAAGAGAAATTGTGGACTTTGTGGCTTGCAACAGCCAACAGGCAACATCGATCCCTGCGCTGAAGGAAACAAACCTAGATGGATGTGGATATCCAGTGACCCGAGACGACCGACAATGAATGCATGATGTGAATAAAAATTGAAGGCTGTACCCCTGAAGAAACTTAAACAGTACAGCCAGCTAACCAGCAGGCATACGTCATGGTGCTGACGTCACTAGTGTGTCAAACAAAGCCTACTCCGTCCTGGCCCATGCAATGACAGGTACAATTAGATGTCGAGGTCCACCGCCCACGTGCTCCTCACAAAAGAAGAAAGTATTTATTTAATACTCCCTCCGTTTCCGATTAATCGAGTCACCCTCTTGACCAGCTGCCTCTGCCTATGTCGTCGTCCATCGCTCAATGCAAGCTAGGAAATAAAGGTGCTGTCGTCGTTGGTAGCTAGGGTCTCACTCTCATGCATACCGTATTCTCTAAGAAACGACTCGGATCGGATTCATCTGTTTTTAATTAGGTCAAAACATTTATTTGCCTCATCGATTAATCAGATTAATTTTTTTATGGAAATCAGATTAATTTATAAACACCTCGGATTCGGCTTTTTTAGTGACAGCTTACGTTTTCTGATCTGATGAATCGAAACTAAGAACGAAAGAATCGTGTCGTGTTTAATTTATGAGACCATGCATTTAACTAGCTAGTGTGTGTAAAAATAAGAAACACGATTCTTTCTGTCGTACGTACGCCACTGTTTTGGACGGAACGCTACTATCTACTAGCTGCCTAACTGCATGCATGGGTGCAGCTAGGCATTGTCACATTGGTATATGTATGTCATGCTGTTTCGATCTCCAGCAAGAAACAAACGGACGGGGGTCATGCATGCATGATGCGTGCCAAACGCCATCTAAACTTGGGAGTGTTCGTTGGCTGCCATTATAAGCCGGCATATAAGACATGGTATAGTATTTTTCTTTTTCAACAAATCAGCCGTACAAATCAGTACAAGTGGTTTTACGAGCAGCCGAACAAAGCCCTGACTTGCCCACGAGATTGTTGCCTTCTAATAACGCACGCAGTGCAGCAGTCAGGGGCAAAGCTATGTTTTGAAAAAACACTATTAGGAACAAATTTTCACCATGGTTGCACATCAAATTTTCACACATATAAGAGAAAGACACCCCATCTAGTTTGCTCTAGCTTCGCCACTGCAGCAGTATGTGTGTATGTATGTCTGTATGTAAAAAGAAATCGACGTTTTTTTTTTTGGAAAACTTAAAAAGAAAACGACGTTGCTGCGAGCATTGCCGACTATCGCTTTCGTTATTAGCTTCGATTCTCACTACTGAGTCGGACGCTTGGACCGGCCTGTGTTGTGTGTAGTACGTGTGACCCCGCTCTGCTTGCATCGCATGGAATGGGTACACACTGACACTACTGCTACCGATCGTCATCACTAGCAGACTGCAGACGACATCGCCCAGCCTCGTCAACGACGCTGAAGTCGTCTCGTCTCGTCTATACGAAGAGGGGACGGCGGCCGGACGCGCGACTAGAATGAATCAACAAACAAAATTAAAGCATGCAGCTAGCAGATTAATGCAACAAGCCAACACTCTCAGCCACCGCTGTGCTGTACGTGTGGACTAGACTTTGGGCCTGCTTAGTTGGGTGAAGTTTGGGATTTTAGCTACTATAATACTTTTGTTTTTATTTGGCAATTAGTATTTAATCATGGACTAATTAGGCTCAAAACGTTCGTCTCGCGATTTCCAACCAAACTGTATAATTAGTTTTTTTTCGTCTACATTTAATGCTCCATACACATATCGCAAGATTCGATGGGATGATTACTATAGCATTTTTTGGGAAAAAATTTTGGAACTAAACAAGGCCTTTGTTTTGGCGATTCAACTCCGCGGCTGCTCCGATGGATATATACATAGATACTACTCCGATCCTCTGTTATGTGCACGCTTTGGTCTAGCTAGTTTCTTTGCTAGCTCTCGCCGGGCCACCATATTATTCAATTCAATCTTGGCATTATTCCACCGAACATACGTACGATCCATCCTTCTCTTCCACGGCACGATGTATGTAAAAACCAAAATACTAATATGTAAAAAAGCAAGAGACTAGTATGGACTCAAGACATAGTCTCGCATATTTCACGACGTATCCTCACAGCACGATGTTCAAGACTACCTGTTGTGCTAGCTCATACCGTTGAAGACGCCCTTATACTTCCTCAGTTCCTCCGTTCTAAAAGAGCAAAAAGAAAGATGCAATTCTAAAATAGTATTATTCAGTCAAACCCTCTTAATTAAGTTTAATTAAATTTACATTAAAAAACATTAATATATATATCATTAAATTTGTCATAGAATATTATTTTTAATGTACTTATTTCAAGTCATAAATGTTGATACTATTGAAACTGTTGATTATATTTTCTATATAAGTTTAACTAAAGTTAAAATTGTTTGACTTGAACTAAACCTAGATCCAATTATATTCCGCCGTATCATGTGTGTGATGTCCGGTACGTGTGACACTGGAGCGAGAGTGCGCTCTCTCTAACACGTTGACGCCAACAAAATTACAATCATAATCATGGAGCGAGATCGAGTCTGCTAAAATTCCAACATCATTCAGTCGTTGGTCATATTTGTCAATTTTCGTAGAAAAAGCGCCGTCGCCTGCACAGCTTGTGAAGTTTGTGATCCGTGTCCGCGTTGTGAAGTTTGTGAACATGGAAACTAAGCCCTTGTTTAGTTCGCGAAATTGGGATTTTGGGTTACTATAGCACGTTCGTTTTTATTTGGCAAATAGTGTCCAAACATTGACTAATTAGGCTTAAAACGTTCGTCTCGCAATTTTCCACCAAACTGTGCAATTAGTTTTTCTTTTCGTCTACATTTAATGCTCCATGCACGGGCCGCAAACATTCGATGTGACAGGTACTGTAGCAACTTTTTGGATTTTGGCCTCCAACTAAACAAGGGCTAACTAAAGGAAATGTCTTTACCATATATAGGCGCAACGGCGGCATCTCGATAAGTAAATATTCACACATATTTTCCATGTGAACATCCTCACTCTACGACGTGCAGTGGGCACATGCATCTATCGCCGTAGTGATCATCGATACCGTGTGCTCTAACCTGTGGACTTTATACCTTTCCAAAAAAAAAAAAAGCGTGGACTTTGTTGCTTGCCTTGCAACGTGGCAACATCCCTGCGCCGGAAGGAACAAACAAATTAAAGCAGTAAATTAAACCTAGTAGCTAGCTTTAGCCTATACTCTCTGTCCCAAATTATCTGTCGTTTTTTTGTTTCTGTGCCACAAGTTTAACTCGATTTGTAGAAAATACGTACAACATTTATATCTTTAAATAAATTTATTAAAAAACTCGATTCAAAGATCTTTCCAATAATATCAATTATGTATTATAAATACTAATATTTTTTAATATATATTTTGTCAAAGTTGTTTTTTTGAAAAACAAAAACAACACATATTTTGGGACGGAGGGAGCGATGCATGGATGTCCAGCGACCCGATCGATCCAGACCACGATCGACAGAATGCATGATGTGACGAAGAACAGAACAAGCATACTTACGTCATGGTGCTGACGTCACCGGTGTGCACGTAATTCAGGACCGCGTGTGCATGTGTCAAATAAAGCGCGCGTCCAGCGTCCTGGCGCCCTGGCCCATGCAATGACAGGTACTACTGCGTAAACTAGAAAAAGGACACCGCCAGCTTAATTAGCTGTATTGTCGAGGTCCACCGCCAACTTGCTCTTCACAAAAGAAAAAAAAAAGTCTCTAATAATGTACGTTGGAGTATATATTTATTTAGTATGAGTAGATAAATTGCAAATTATTTATTTTTTGCATCTTGTACAACGAACTAAATAAATAGGCCGTGAGACATTCTCTCTAGTTTAGAAAAAATTCTCCAAACGTACATACGCCAATTGGCATGAAAAAATTGCTAGGTAGTTAATGTTAATCTAGTACAATAGTACGAGTGTTCTATATGCATTGCACATGGCCATATGTATCTATTAGGTACGTAATTTGCGGTCGGTGGTAACCAACCCATCAGAACTTGCCTCTCATTCCATTCATTTGGTCATGTTACCTCTAGGACCTTAATTGGCAACAAGAGTCGAGTTCGATTTACCCTTGCATCAAGAGTCGAGTCTAGTTTATCCCTGATCGAATTAGTCGTTGGATTTGAAAAAAAAAACCCTTCATTTTCGTACACCAATGGCAGACAACAATCGTCATGTTCGCTTGGCTTATAAGCCGTATTTTTTCAGCCAACGGACAATATTTTTCTCTCACAACAAATCAGCCAACAGTACTTTCAGCCATGGCTTATCAACTAAGCGAACAAGGCAAATACAAACCTTAACTTTAGAAGACGGACAAAATATCCTCCTCCCCTTTGACCATTTCAAAGTGGGTTTTCTTTGGAGGATTTCACTGTTGTGGTAGTGCTCAAATGTCAAGTGAACTATGGTTTGGTGAATGAAAGGAAGGAGCGATCGAGAGGTAGGCAATGGTGGGATGGTGGCGTTGTGTGGATGTGGATCCACCTCGATCGAGGGGATCGACCCTCCATGGATCCGCCATGTAGTGACCATGAGAAGGAGGGGGCAATGGTGGGTCGTTGGCAGCGTAGACAGAGAGAGATGGGGGAGATACTGGCAGTTGGAACAGAGGAGATGAGAGAGAAAGAGATGGGGCTGGTGGCGCATGGATCAGAGTGGTGTGGATTTGAGTCATCCACCAAGAGCAGTGGATAATTTTTCCGAGTTCACACACTTTCCTCACAGACTTAGGTTATGTGATGCCCGTCTTTGATATATCTTTTGGGTTGCAGATGGACCACAACTATGTTGGATATATTATGGGCTTGGCCCATATAATATTTAATAAATCAAATAAACTCTATGCCCCATAATAATGCGTGATATATGGTTTAATACCGTACGAGATTTTGACAAGTCGTTGACTTGATTTATATGGTTGGACATTGTCTATCTATATTGAGAAGCTGAGAAAAGGACGTGGGTGTACCACACGCGTGCGCGCCACTGCCGCCGGCTGTGGCGAGGCAGGTAGGTAGGCGGCGAGCAAGCGAGCGGACAGGACAGGAGTGGTTTTGCCACTCAATCCACATAATTACGGGAGTTACTCTCTTTTATGTCGGAGGCAGCTTTATTACGGGAGTTTTCGCTTGTTATCACCGTCTCTGTCCTTCTGCGTCCGCACTCCGTCTCCTGATCTCCTCCAGAGCCTCTTTGCTTCCCCACCGCGAGCATATATTCCGAGCTCCTTCATCAGTCATTTCTCTTGGGTTCCAACCACATATTCAGCCGCTCTTTGGTCCCCATCCCGGTTCCTGTGCGCACTGGAACTAGGAGAGTAGGGTCTTCGGAACGCTTGCCGTCTTCGTGCTCACCTGCTCGGGTGAAGGGCGACAATCATATTTTTGGGGAGTGTCGCTGGTGACACGACTACTCGCTACTTCTACGTCCTCTTCTTCCTGGTGTTAGCGCACGTTGAAGACCCTCCGCTGATCGGCACTGCTTCCCGTCTGCACTACAATGAGCGGGACGACTACACCGACATGCACTATGTCGTCGAGTGCATCCGGCTCTGCCGCTGGGTATGTCTCTGAAACGAATCTTCTAAGGTCTTGGCTGTCAGTCATTAGTTTGAGTATCATCTACATGCTCGTCACGTTTAAGACACACAAGCACATATATGATGTCACCAACATGATCATTTTGTTTAATGCCTTTTTCTAGATTAAATTGCTGCTAAAATTGCCTAATATTCTAACAATCCAAAAACGTGGCAATTTTCGGTAGTTGGCTTTGCGAGTATGCTGAAACCGAATGTTTTTGAGGGCACTCATTACAAGAGGTGGCGACAAAGGTGTATTCTATGGTTGACTTCTATGCACTGCTATTTTGTTGCTAAACCTAGGGCTATTAGGCCGTATACTCCTGATAAGGAGCGTGCGTTCAAACATGCTGACAATACGTTCAAGGCAGCAATTCTGAGCGTGCTAGGAGACTCCATGGTTGATGCATATGTGCCACTATAGACTGGTAAAGAGATGTGGGATGCACTTGAGGCCAAATATAGGGTTTCTGATGCTGGTAGTGTGTTGTATGTCATGGAGCAGTTTTATAACTACAGGATTGTTGATGACTGTTCTGTAGTAGAACAAGCTCATGAGATACAAACACTAGCAAAAGAGCTCAAAATTTTTAGTTGTGTGTTGCCTGATAAGTTTGTGGCAGGTTGTATCATTGCTAAGCTGCCATAGGCTTGGACAAATTTTGCTACTTCTCTGAAACATAAGACAGGAGTTTGGCATTGCCGAGCTCTTTGGCTCTTTGATGTTGAAGAGAAGGCGAGAGCAAAGGACGTTCGTGGCAAGAAAACTATTGAGGGAGGTTCTAGTGTCCATGTGGTGCAGAAAAATCCTCAACACTCCCACAAGAAGAAATTCCAACAAAAACTCAAACAAAAGAACACTACACCTTTTAAGAAGAAGAAGAAGAAGAAGAAGAAGAACAAGGAAAAGGGGAATTGTTTCACTTGTGGCAAGCCTGGGCATTATGCTAAGTATTGCACGGATGGCAAGTGGAAGCCTAAGAAGAAATCTGCAAACATGGTTGAGGCTGATGGAGGAACATAGGGGTATGGTAATTTATTACATACAGTTCTTTCAATTTTTCATTCACCTGATTGGTGGGTTGATACAAGAGCCAATATTCATGTGTGAGCTAATATTTCTTTGTTTTCTTCTTATCAGGTCAGACGTACTTCCTCCTTGTTGACGGGGAATGGGGCGCGTGTGGCTGTATGTGGTGTTGGTACGATCGATCTGAAATTTAGTTCGGGAAAGACCGTGCAGCTGAAGAACATGCGGCATGTCCCCTCAATAAGGAAAAAATTAATTAGTGGTTCTCTGTTATGTCATGATGGTTATAAACCACTGTTTGCCTAAACAGTCATTTAGCCCATTTAAACACCGTGTAAACGCTACACGGTGGTGCGCCATTTCTGTTTAATCACATGTTTACCCCGTTTAATTGGCCGTTTAGCCCGTTTAATGGGACGTTTTGCCCGAATAATGGCTAAACGGTAGGTGATCGACTGTTTACCGTTTAGCGTTTAGGAAACGCTGTTATAAACTGGTGTTTAAGTCAAATAAGGGTGTACTTTCTAAGTATGGAACTTTTATTGGCAAAGGCTATGAGAGTGGAGGCTTGTTCCGCTTGTCTTTAACCAATGCATGTGTTAATTCTGTGAACCAGAATAATGAGACAAATGTTTGACATTCGCGCTTATGTCATATTAATTTTGGTTGTATGACTTACTTAGCTGGTTTAAATTTAATCCTAAAATTTGATTTGGTCAAAGGTTCTAAATGCCATGTATGTGTTGAATCAAAACAACCTCGCAAGCCTCACAAGGCTACTACGGCAAGAGACTTGGCTCCATTAGAACTAATTCATTCTGATCTGTGCGAAATGAATGGCGAGTTGACCAAAGGTGGCAAAAGATATTTCATAATGTTCATAGATGATTGCACTCGATTTTGCTATGTGTATTTATTAAAATCAAAAGATAAAGCATTGCATTATTTTAAGATCTATAAAGCTAAGGTAGAAAATCAACTTGAGAAGAAAATTAAACGTTTGCGGTTTGATCATGGGGGAGAATATTTCTCAAATGAATTTTCTGAGTTTTGCACGGTGCATGACATTATTCATGAGAGGACGCCACCGTACTCACCATAGTCCAATGGGATTGTAGAGAGAAAGAACCACACTCTAACTGAGTTGGATAACGACATGTTAGAGACTGCGGGACTATCTAAGAAATGGTGGGGTGAGGCAATTTTGACAGCGTGTCATGTCCTGAATAGGGTGCCCACAAAGAACAAAGAAATTACACCATTCAAGGAATATGGGAAGAAGTGCTTAAATCTCTCTTACCTACGAACGTGGGGTTGTTTGGCAAAGGTAAATGTGTCAATTAACAAGAAGCAAAAGCTTGATCCAAAAACCGTTGATTATGTCTTTCTTGGTTATGCTATTCACGGCGTGGGTTATAGATTCTTAATAATAAACTCTGGTGTTCCTGATATGATTGTTGATACAATTATAGAATCTAGAGATGCAACATTTTTTAGAGTGAATTTCCCATAAAAATACACCTACCACTTCTAGTCATGAATCTATTCTTCTGCCTAAGACACATGAACCGGTAATACACACTAATGTTGAAACTCATGAAGAAATTCCTGAGGAGGATAATAATATAGTCACTCGAAAGAATAAGAGACGGAGGACTGCAAAGTCCTTTGGTGAAGACTATATTATATACTTTGTGGATGACACTCCTAAAATCATAGAAGAGGCATATTCATCTCTAGATGCTGACTTATGGAAGGAAGTTATTGTTGGTATTTCTTAACGTCACTAATAAGTATGGGGTTTGAATCCATCCTCAGTAACGGCGCTAAAAATACTTGTTGGTATTTCTTAATGTCACTATTAAGTACGGGGTTTGAATCCATCCTCAGCAATGGCGCCAGAAATACCTTGTTGATTCTTCTTAGCAACATAACTGATGTGTAGCCATGCTACTAAGAAATAGCCTTGATAGTTCCTTAACAATTTTAGATATTTATCCGCAAGCGCACGGAGCTATCATTGTAGCATTTCACCTAGAAGTATTCAAGGTATCGTTATTTATATTTTCCCAAAGGAAGGCATTTGATTAAGAGTCTAGTATGGATACAAACTTGAATAATAATGCTTGCAAGTACACCAATGCTTATAACAGGGGTAAGAATAGTAATTCCAAGATAGTGGACACACACTTGGCATTGCTCAAAGGATAAAATAGAAAAGAAAGGATAAAATAATAATCCTAAGTCGAGCAGGCATTGGTCTAGTGTAGTCATACAAAGATTAGTTGATAATCATACAAATTACATAATTAGTTTTAGGCCTAAGTGTGAAGCAGGTCTGCCAGCAACCTCATGTGATAATTTAGACTCCTACACCCTAAATGAACGTGGGGGATTATGAAGGACGGATAGGGTTGTCACCACCTACCGCCTACCCCTCAACCGGAGAGAATGACAATGCATTCACCTGTCTCTCCATACCCAAGCACCATGCTTGTGTATACAGAAACTACCCAAAACTCCTTGAGTCCCTGACCCTATGGATCGACAGGTAAAGAACTTGGGCACACCTGACGGCACGATGAACCTCCACCTCAACTTAGCTATAATTTCGATTATATAAGTTATATGATTGTTTAAGCATAAAGTTAAGTGTGCTATTCTCATGACACATAAACTCTGCACTAGTTCATATATCAAGATTGAAAGCATCTAGGCCCCTAGTTGGATTTCGATGATTAATGACAATACAAGATTACTATGACTAACGTGTGTTTTGCAGAGGCAATTAAGTTAGGTCATGGTAATGGAGATTGATTGTGCAATCAAGGTTGTCATGCCCCTATGATGGAAATCATTTCGGTTTTCAAAGCATGGACGACAAGGTTAAGGATAGACTAGTTCTAAGTGTCAGTTGGAGTTGGAGAGACACTTAGAGTAGTTTACGACTTTGTTTTTCCTTTAGCCATACTATTAAGGGGGTATGAATGGGTAGCTTGACCTAGGTGAGTCTAGTGGGTTAGGTGTGGTGCACACTTGCTAAATCTAGTGCTAGGTAGCTCCTAAAAAGCCCTTGGATCCATTGGAGCAAACTTCATTCATATATGATTGAGAGTTGGAAGTGAATGGAGGGCCAAATATTGACCGGACGCTGGTTCTGGTGTGATCGGACGCTGGCTCAGAGTCTGGTCAGTTCATTTGATCACGGTGAAGTCGTATGGAAGTGACCGGACGCTGAGAGGTGAGTAACCGAATGCTAGGTCCTAGCGTCCGATCTACTCCAGTAAGGTCCCAGAGAGGGTGAATCCTAATCGGACACGTCCGGTCAGTGCTGACCAGACGCTGGTTAGGTTCAGGCTACTGACCGGACGCTGAGCAGCAAAGTGATTGGACGCTGGGGGTCTAGAGAGGGAAAACTATGACTGGACGTGTCTGGTCACAACTTAAACATTGGAGTTTGGGGAGAACTAACCGGAGCGTCCGGTCACCCCGTAGAGGCACATAACGGTTCATTTTTCAACCGGTGTTATAAATACTTCCTCCATTCATGTGTGGGGGTACTTTTGCTCATTCCAACAGCTGAGAAACATCCTTGAGAGTGCCAAGAAGAGCAAGGTCCTAGTGAGGTGATTGAGATTTGAGAATCCCAAAGAGAGCCCTCATTAGTGAAAGCAAGAGTAGCAAAGTGTGCATCCACCCTTCTCATTAGGCTTGTCGTGGTCAAGTGAGAGTTCATGCTTGTTACTCTTGGATGGCTTGGTGGTGATTGGGAGCTTGGTGATCATCCGGTGGAGCTTGTGGATGACCCAACTCAAGTTATTAGCGGTTGTGGGTGATTCACCGCGACTGAGTGTCAAAGAATCAACCCATAGAGAGCGCTTGATCCTTGCGCGGATCAAGGTGGAGCTACACCCTTGCGTAGGTACTCCAATGAGGACTAGTGGAGAGTGGCGACTCTTCGATACCTCAGCAAAATATCATCACGTTCCTCCTTCTCTCTCTTTACTTTGAGCAATTCAATTTTTGTTTTACATTCATAGAATTGCTATGCTAGAGTAGGATTGGAACTTAGGTTACAAGACTTTTTGTGCGGTAGAACATTAGAAACACTTTCTAGGCATAAGGGGTTAATTGGGCTAACCATAGGGTTTAATTATTGCAAAGAAATTTAAAATTAGCCCAATTCACCCCCCCCTCTTGGACATCTTGATCCTTTCAATTGGTATCAGAGCCTCATGCTCATGTATTTAGGCTTAACCGCCTAGAGAAAGATGTCTCATGGAGATAGACCTCCTATCTTTGAGGGGGTGATTTTCCTTATTGGAAAATCTACATGGAGGCGTATTTAGAAGCTCTAGATGTTGGAATACTTAGAGCCGCCTCTCAAGGCTTCCCAAAACCTCAGGATGCTACACACCTACAAGGTGATGAGGTGAATTACGAGAAATGGAATGCAAAGGCTCGAAACACTATCTTTAGAGGCCTTTGCAAAGATGTGTTCAATCAGGTGAGGAACCACAAAGACGCCCATGCACTATAGTCGGATATTTGTGCGCTCCATGAGGAAACTAAGAGCGAGCGTGAGAAACGATATCATCTTATTATGAAAAAGCTAAATTCATTTGAGATGCTTCCCAAAGAAAGTGCAAATGAAATGTACTCACGCTTGAATGTTCTTGTAGAGGAAGTCAATGGGCTTGGACTCACTCAAATGCAACCATCCGATGTTGTAAGAAAGATCTTGAGTATCCTCCCCATTGACAAATATGGGCATATTGTGATCGTGCTTCATCAAGGTGATCTTTCCACCGCTACACCGACATAAATCTTGTGGAAGATCAATGCTCATGAGATGTACATGCACATCACGCCACAAGATGGCTCATCCTCTACTAAGAAGAAAGACAAGGACTTAGCATTCAAATCTAGTCAAGAGAAGGGCAAAGCAAGGCTTGAGTATGAGAGCTCAAGTGATGATGAAATTGATGATGCAAGTCTTGCTCTCATGGTGAGAAGAACCGCCAAGATGCTAAAGAAGCTTAACAAGAGTGGCATCAAGTTTGATGGCAAGAAAAAGAAGTTGTTCACTAGCTCTAGAAGAAAGCCAATCTCCGAGATGGATTGCTACAATTATGAAGAACTTGGTCATCTAGCACACCAATGTACCAAGCCCAAGAAAGACAAGTTCAAGAACAAGTACAAGGGCAAGAAAGATGACTCAAGCAATGAAGAAGAAGACGAGAAGAAGAAAAACAAGCCATACAAGAAGAGAGATAGCAAGAAGGACTTCCACAAGAAGAAGAAAAGTGGAAAGGCATACATTGTCGGTGATTGGCTTAGGGACATTGATTCATTTAGTGGCTCATCTGATGATGATAGTGACAACGAGAAGGTGACCGCCATTGTTATTGACTCTTCATCATCTTCACCACCACCACCGCCATCATCCTCTACACACCTATGCCTTATGGCCAAGGGTGAATGCAAGGTATCAAATGATGATAGTAGTGGTGATGAACATGCTAGCAATGATGATAGTGATAGTAATGATGATGAATATGAATCACCTTCTTATGATGATCTTGTTAAATTGCTAAATCAATACACTAAGATCATTAGAAAGAGTAGAGCTAAGAATGAAAAGTAGAAGCTAAGAATGATTCTCTTTTAGCTAAATGTGATATAGCGGAAAAGGCTAGTATTGAGCTTAGAGAAGCAAAAGATGCTATATCATCCAAACTCAAGGAGCTCAAATCTTCTAAGAGCTTAAAGATAAACATGATAAACTTGAGGGGATGCACAAAGAGCTCATCACTAGCCACAACAAGCTAAAAGAAGAATATACAACTCTAAAGATTAATCATGATAATCTTGTTATTGCTCAAGAATTCTTATCCAATGAGCCACATGATGCTACTAATGATGTTGGTAAGATTGATATAGCTACATCATGTGATGATTTGATCATCGAGAGCATTGAGCAAAGTTCTAGTAGCAAGGGCAAGCAAGTGGTTGAGACCGATGATTATGATGAGTTTGTCAAGCTTAAGAATGACAATGAAAAGCTCAAGAAAGATCTTGAAGAGCTCAAAACCACCAACACTATTGTGCTAGAAACTCTTGATCATGATGGTGACATGATTCTTAAAAATAAGAAGCTCAAAGAAGAAAACAAGAAGCTAAAGGAAGAGAAAACAATGATGCACTCAAGTTGGAGAAAGAGCACCTCAAGATTGGATTGAGCAAGTTCACTAGAGGCAAGCATCTTCAAAGTGAGCTACTAATAAACACCGTTATGAAGATGGATAGAAGTGGCATTGGGTACTTGGCAAACCAAGAGAAGAAGGCTCAAGCTCAACAACAACACAAGTTAAAGCCAAAGCCAAAGAGATGTTTTGAGTGTGGACAAGAAGGCCACTTTGCTCATGAGTGTCAAACTCCACCACCACACCTCTTGCCCAAGCATGCTAGGCCTTTTGCCTTCAATGCTCATTACATGCTTAGAAAGGATTCTAGTGAAAAGATGAAAGTCATGTTCTTAGGACCTCCAAACAAGAATAGGCCTAAGAAAATTTGGGTTGCTAAGTCACTTGTTGAGAAGGTGAAGGGCCCTCAACAAGTTTGGGTTCCTAAAGCTTGATCTCTTGTGTGTAGGTGAACTACAAGACCGGTGGAAGTCATTGGGTTATTGATAGTGGTTGCACACAACATATGACCGGTGATCCTCGTATGTTCACCTCACTAGATGAAGAAGTAGATGGATAAGAAAGAATCACATTTGGAGATAACTCAAAGGGCAAGGTTAAAGGATTGGGCAAAGTGGCAATATCAAATAATCACTCTATCTCAAATGTGTTATATGTAGCTTCATTGAGCTTCAACTTGCTATCCGTTGGACAGTTGTGTGATCTTGGCTTCCAATGTTTGTTTACCGAGAAGGAAGTTGTTGTATCCAAGAAGGATGATGATCAAGTGATATTCAAAGGATTTAAATACAACAACTTATATCTAGTGGACTTCACCTCCAAAGATGCTAACTTGAAGACTTGCCTATTCACCAAAACAATACTTGAATGGCTATGTCATAGAAGACTTGCTCATGTTTGGATGAGCTCACTCAAGAAGCTAATGAAGAATGATTTGGTGAGAGGGTTGAAGGATGTGAAGTTTGAGAAGGACAAGCTTTGTAGTGCATGTCAAGCTGGCAAGCAAGTAGCAAATACTCATCCAACAAAAGCTTTCATGTCAACCACAAGAGTGCTAGAGCTCCTTCACATGGACTTATTTGGACCAACAACATACAAGAGTTTGGGAGGAAATCTCTATTGTCTTGTGATTGTTGATGACTATTCAAGATACACTTGTGTATTCTTCCTTCATGACAAATCCGAAGTTGCATCATGCTTCAAGAAGTTTGCCAAGAGAGCACAAAATGAGTTTGAAGTGAAGCTCAAGAAGATAAGAAGTAACAATAGTAAAGAATTTGACAACATAAATATAGAAGCCTATTGTGATGAAGTTGGGATCAAGCATGAAGTCTCCGCAACATATACTCCTCAACAAAATGGTGTAGTTGAGAGAAAGAACCGGACATTGATCACTCTTGCAAGAACAATGCTAGATGAGTACAACACCCCTGAAGCTCTATGGGCGGAAGCTATCAACATCGCATGCTATGCATCCAACCGCCTATTCCTTCAAAAGTTTTTTGGCAAGACACCTTATGAGTTGCTCAATGGGAAGAAGCCGAACGTCTCCTTCTTTAGGGTGTTTGGTTATAAATGCTACATCTACAAGAAGCGGCAACACCTAGGGAAGTTTTAAAGATGTTGGGATATTGGTTTTCTTGTTGGTTACTCATCAAAGTCCAAAGCATATAGAGTATTTAAGCATGCCACCGGCTTGGTTGAAGAAACATATGATGTGGAATTTGATGAATCTAATGGCTCCCAAGGAGCACATGAGAATCTTGATGATGTAGGTGATGAACCATTGAGGGAGGCTATGAAGAACATTCCGGTTGGAGACATCAAGCCTAAAGATGATAAAGATGATCTACAAGTGATTGATCCACCTTCTTCATCAAGTGTGACACAAGATGGTGATAAAGATGGGAGAGTAGAAAATGAAGACACTCATGTCTCCCATGAGTAAATGGTGACACAAGCACAAGATGTTGATGCTCCACAACCTCCCCCTCAAGTGGTCAATAGAAGAAATACACCTCTACTATAAGATTATCCACAAGATCTCATCATAGGGAGTCCATCAAAGGGTGTAATGACTCGCTCACAGAAACTTGCTTTATTTATTGCACATCACTCTTTTCTCTCTTGTTTTGAGCCTACCAAGGTAGAAGAAGCTCTTCAAGATCCGAATTGGATAAATGCCATGCATGAAGAGTTGAACAACTTCACCTGCAATGAAGTTT
This sequence comes from Miscanthus floridulus, assembly GCF_019320115.1. Taxonomy (NCBI): domain Eukaryota; kingdom Viridiplantae; phylum Streptophyta; class Magnoliopsida; order Poales; family Poaceae; genus Miscanthus; species Miscanthus floridulus. Next base: position 14,910,309 of record NC_089594.1, on the reverse strand, counting down.
GGACTCTTGAAGAGCGACCAAAAGGTGCAAGAGTCATTAGAACAAAGTGGGTGTTCCACAACAAGCAAGATGATCATAGTGTTGTTGTGAGAAACAAGGCAAGACTAGATGCAAAGGGGTTCTCTCAAGTTGAAGGTTTGGATTTTGGAGAGACCTTTGCACCGGTTGCCAGACTATAAGCCATTCGTATCCTCCTTGCATATGCATCACATCATGAAATGAAACTTTATCAAATAGATGTGAAAAATGCATTTTTAAATGGCTTTATTAATGAACTAGTCTATGTTGATTAACCTCCCGGGTTTGAAGACCCTAGATATCCTAATCATGTTTATAGGTTGTCCAAGGCATTATATGGGCTTAAGCAAGCCCCAAGAGCTTGGTATGAGCGCCTTCGGGACTTCCTCATTGAGAAGGGCTTCACCATTGAGATGGTCGACACCACACTATTCACCAAGAAGCTTGATGGGCATATCTTCATTTGTCAAGTGTATGTTGATGATATCATCTTTGGATCATCAAATGAAGATTCTTGTAAAGAGTTTGGTGAATTGATGTCGAAGGAGTTCAAGATGTCAATGATTAGAGAGCTTACATTCTTTTGGTCATCTCAACCTAGATGAGGGAGGTAACAAGGTTGATCAAACTCTCTACCACTCTATGATTGGTAGCTTGTTATATTTAACCGCATCTAGGCCTGACATCATGTTTAGTGTGTGTATGTGTGCTAGATTTCAAGCTAATCCTAAGGAAACTCATTTGATTGCTGTTAAAAGAATCCTTAGGTATCTTAAGCACACACCAAGCATTGGCCTTTGGTATCCCAAAGGAGCTATATTTGAATTAGTTGCCTATTCCGATTCGGATTATGCTAGTTGCAAAGTTGATAGAAAAATCACATCCGGAGGGTGCCATTTGCTTGGTAGATCACTTGTGTCTTGGTCCTCCAAGAAACAAAATAGTGTGGCTTTGTCCACCGCCAAAGCGGAATACATTGCCGTGGGTGCTTGTTGTGCACAAATACTTTATATGAAACAAATTTTACTAGACTATGGTGTAGTTCTAGAAAAAGTACATGTTTTGTGCGACAATGAAAGTGCGGTAAAACTTGCAAATAATCCGGTTCAACACTCTCGCACCAAGCACATAGATATCCGACATCACTTTCTTAGAGATCATGTTGCAAAGAATGATATTTCATTAGAAGGTGTAAGGACGAAGATCAATTGGCGGATATCTTCACTAAACCGCTAGACGAGGCAACATTTTGTAGATTGCGGAATGAGCTCAATGTTCTTGATTTTAGCAACTTCTCTAGAAAATGAGCTTGTGTTGTCCCTTGCATTGCATTGTAATATACAACATGTTTACTTTATGGTAATGCACATAGGGCTTGTCTAACATGGTTAAGATAACTGCCGTAAAGAGTGTGAAGAAGCTTAACCTTGGATCAAACTTGACAAGCAACTAGATTTACTTTCAAGTATTGCATTGCATATGCATGAATGTTGTTTTGTTATTTATCTTCAATTGCCCTCTTATTGCCTATTTTCTTAAAAAGAAGTATAGCCTAAGGCAAAATATTTTGAAAAAAATTTGAGGGTTTGAGAGAGGTCACTCACATCAGTCCCAATTGGTGTTTATTTTGATCTTATTAAAGTTGGGACTTGATTGGGAACAGGCAGCACGAAGGACTTTGAAGATTTGCTGGAAAAAGAGTGACCGAACGCTGCACCGGACTCTGAAGTCCAGCGTTTGGTCAGTTCACAGGAGGTGAACATGCTGCGATGGAGTGACTGGACTCTACTGATCAGCGTCCGGTCAGAAGGTGATCGTGCGTCTAGTCAAGCAAAGAAGACGAAGTTAGGATCGACCGGACTCTGGCTGCATCCGGTCCATGGTGATCGGACACGTTTGGTCATGATTCTAGGGGTTTGGGACCTCTCTGGAATCGACCGGACGCTGGGTGGCAGCGTCCGGTCGCTACCACTGGAGCGTCCGATCAATAGGAAACATGCAGATTCAGGACTTCTTCTCCATTTCCTTTTCTATTCCATGGGAGCCACCATATAATCGCATGTGTCGTTTGCCCTAATCCACCAACTTTGCCTACGCCACCGAATCACCATTGCTCGCCCAAGCCACCGTGCTCCCGTGCTCGATTCGCCGCCGTGCTCGCACACAGCCACTCCAGCGTGCCACCTCCACTCCGCACCACAATCGCAGTGCCACCGTAGTACCCGCGCCTCTGCCCTAGCACCGCCAAGCCTCTACCTGCAACGCCCCACACGCCACCATGTCCGCACCATCGCAACTTGCCCGCACTGTGCCCTAGTGCTGCTCGCTGCTGTCGCCAGCACATCAGCGCCGCCGTGCCAACTCCTTGCACTGTCACCTCGCACCAGTGCCTCCCCTGCCGCATTGCTCAACGTGCCAGTGCCTACATTACACCGTCGATCCACGCCGCAAAGCCCTGCCAGAACCCTAGCCATCGATTCATTGCGCATCGCGACCCTAGCTTCACAGTGACTTCCGGTGGTTCCCCGATTCATTCCTCTTCTCGTCGATTCGCCATTTCATCAGGTAGCAAGCCCTCGTTTCAATTTCGTACCTAATGCTTGCTTCTTAGGGTTTCGCATCTCTAGATATATTGTAATTATTCATAAATCCAATCTATTCTAATGTGCAACGAGTCGGTGTTTCTGAGGTCTCAGTGGTAGTTGTCAGTCAACTCGGGGCCAAGCTCGTGAGTACGGATTGAGGCCAAGCCTCGAAAGTGACAGTTGGTAGTTGATCTTTGTTAGAGGCAACAGTTCTTGTCAAATGGCTCATGTTAAGAATGCCGGAGGTGGTCCAGGTGATGAGGATCCGAGGTGTTCGCCTCGCTAGCCTACAGATGCAAAAGGCAAGGCAACGAAGAAGCTAGCATCAAAGAAGCGCAAGTACCCTAATGCAGATACAGCTAGAGCAGCATCAGTTGTAGAGCATGCAGAGGCAGGAGGTGCTAAGAGTGGTGTTGTTATTGCAGATTAGCTTTCACTAGTACAGAGGGCTGCACTTGAGTAGGTAGAGCGCCATCATGGTGGTCCAGCTGGGACTATCATGCTTGAGGGACGATAAGTTGTCTTGGAGGAGAGTCAGTCTCACGGGGAGTCACAGCAGCAGCCACAGCCAGCAGAGCAGACTCAGGAGGGAGAGCAGGCCAAGGAGACAGAGCTGGCACCTCAGCCATAGCTACGCTGCTCTAGTCGTACCCGTGCTCTAGTCACACCGAGGCTAGAGACATAGCGGAGGGGTTCTTGTCCGCCTCCTAGACCATAGGGTCCACCTCCAGTGACTCACTTGGATTTGAGGGCCGCCATGGCCAAGCAGGCTCGGCAGCTCAGATTTGTGGATTTTGAGCAGTGGTTTCTGCCGAGGAGGGATGAGCATGCATCAGAGGGCTTCTACACACCGCTGTATGAAGACTTCTATAATGCATATCGTAACAGTGGGGCAGTATTCAGATATCAGAGGGTGTGCAACATTGAGTCCATAGTAGTAGCAGTTGAAAAGCACATTCGCCCTTACCTATCTTATTTGCTAGGGCTAACAGACTTACTCGAACGGACAGGCTTATATGTTCCATCTTGGGTCCGAGAGTTCTATGCTACACTTTGGATTGACCCGCAGCACAGGTTCATTCACTTTGCTTTTAGAGGCAGAGACTACAGGCCGATGAGCTTTAGGGTCAGGGAGATTCTTAGGCTTTAGGAGTAGCCCATCTAGCTATATGAGGTGTGCTATGGTTAGACAACACCTCCTAGACGTCCACATGGCGGTCTTGTGCCCCCTATAGATCTGGTTCGTCATTGCTTCACAGAGCCATTCGAGGAAGGGTCGAGTAAGACACCTACTGATCTCACTCCTACTGCTAGAGTGCTTGAGACTATCATGAGGAGGACACTACTTCTGAGGATGGGGTATTGTGAGGGCTTGACTCGCATACAGTTATGGCTTCTCAACTCTTTGATGTAGCAGACGGTATTTGATATTTGGGATCTCCTTCTATTAGAGATGGAGGATACTATTGCAGAGGGGTTCAGAGGTCATCAGCAATTGCCCTATGCCCACTGGATCACTTTTCTTATTCATAGGGTAGTTACTGTGAGGCCACCAGAGATGCTAGCTGAGTACAGTGGTGCTACGACAGACTTTCCTGCATACAACATGACTCAGATGCTCTATCACAGTGTAGTAAAGCCACCTAGCCAGCCGTGCCGTCATCCAGATGTGCCAGAGACTGTAGCCCAGCAGGATGAGACCATCAGGGGCATTGCAGCTATAGAGGAGGAGCTTGATGCTTAGCAGGAGGGTATGGTAGAGAGCGACCCCAGTGACAGCTCAGATGATGACTACCAGGCTATCCCTCAGATGCCTCCATGACGACATGATCATGAGGCCGATAGCTCTAGTACAGCTCCACCTGCACCACAGACAGATCCTGCTCTACTTGCTATACTTGAGCGGATGAGGCAGGATCAGGCTCGCCATGCTCAGGAGACTGCCGCTACTTTTGCATAGTTTCAGACTCGGCAGGACGAGTTCCAGCGACAGCAATAGGCAATCCAACAGCAGCAGCAGGCTATATAGCAGTAGCAGCAGGCCATGCATCAGCAGCAGCTCCTCATGCAGTAGCAGCTCCTTGGATTTATGTAGCATGTTGTGACAGCTATTGGGGCTCCACCGCCACAGCCTTCGCCCCAGATCGGCCAGCCTGCCACCACTTCTATGACTCCAGCGTTATAGCCTATTGGGCTTTAGAGTCAGGGACAACCACCAGCATAGTTTGCTTCACCTATAGAGTAGGTGTCTGAAAACTCTAGTTTGGTTTTGGTTAATTGATGAAACCCTAAGTGCTAACCTAGTTTATCAAGATGATTATGAGATAGGTAGCACTACTCCAAGTGATGAAGCAATGGCAAAGATCATGACAATGGTGATGGCATGGTGATGGTCAAATGCTTAAACTTGGAAAAGAAGAAAGAGAAAAACAAAAGGCTCAAGGCAAAGGTATAAAATGTAGGAGCCATTTTGTTTTAGTGATCAAGACACTTAGTGAGTGTGATCACATTTAGGATAGATAGCCGTACTATTAAGAGGAGTGAAACTCGTATCGGAATGTGGTTATCAAAGTGCCACTAGATGCTCTAACTCATTGCATATGCATTTAGGATCTAGTGGAGTGCTAACACCCTTGAAAATGTTTGTGAAAATATGCTAACACTTGTGCACAAGGTGATACACTTGGTGGTGTTGGCACAACTTCAAAGGAGGTGGTGTTTGTAGGGTTGAGATGGGCTTGGGGTCCCTCTCTCCCTCCCGCCGAGCTTGCAACCAACTCCAGCGTCCGGTCAGTAGACCGACGCCAGCATCATTTCGACCAACTCCATTTCAACTCTAACTTCTTCACCCTTGCTCAAATATTCCAACCACCAAGAATTTTGCATCCGGTGCAATAGAAAATAGGCATTTCATTTTCCTAAAAGCGCCGAATCCAGATTCGGCGCTTTCGGGAAAATAAAATGCCTATTTTCTATTGCGCCGGATGCAAAATTCTTGGTCGAAATGATGCTGGCGTCGGTCTACTGACCGGACGCTGGGTCACTCAGCGACCGAACGCTGAAAGGCTACATCCGGTCGAGTTGTCAGACGGCACAGTGGCTAGGGTTGAGCACCGGACGCTGGCTGCGTCCGGTCAAGGTGGACCAGACGCGTTCGGTCGGAAAAATATGCCTTGGGGAGCTTACTGGAAACGACCGGACGCTGGGGCTTCAGCGTCCGGTCAGTTTTGACCGGAGCGTCCGGTCAGCTTCGTAGCCGTTGAAATCTAACGAATAGCGTTTGAAGCTGGTGACGCGTGGCGTCCATCGGGCGACCAGACGCTGAGGGCCAGCGTCCGGTCAGTATGACCGGAGCGTCCGGTCAGAGCGCGTTTTGCCCAGTGAAGGGGTATAATGGCTCTATTTGATTGGGGCTCTATTTATAGCCCCATGGCCGGCTCAAGGGGAAACTCTTGCACATTTTCATTGACATAACAACCTTGTGAGCTTAGCCAAAGCCCTCCCACTCATCTCCATCATTGATCCATCATCATTGTGAGATTGGGAGAGAATCCAAGTGCATTGCTTGAGTGATTGCATCTAGAGGCACTTGGTATTCGTGTTGCGCTGTGGATTTCGCTTGTTTCTCTTGGTGGTTGCCACCACCTAGACGGTTGGAGCAGCGGTGAAGGATCATCATGAGTTGGTGATTGTTCGTGGCCGCCTTCGGTGATTGTGAGGGGAGTTGTACCTTCCCTGGCAGAGCGCCGAAAGGTAACTCTAGTAAATTGCTCGTGTCATTGAGTTACCTCACTTGTGGGTCGGTTCTTGTAGTGTCCAATCATGTGGACGAGGTTTGTGAAACACCTCTTAGCCGCCGAACCACCAAGTGTTGGTCGACACAACGGGGACGTAGCGTGTTGGCAAGCGCGTGAACCTCGGGAGAAAATCGATTGTCTCTCTTCTTTGGCATTCTCCCGGTGATTGGCTATATATTCATCTTGTGATTGGTTCATCCCCTACACGTCGGTATAATCACTCTACTCACTCATTTACATTCTTGCAAACTAGTTGATACAAGCTCTTTAGTGTAATTAGAATTGAGAGCTTGCTTTATTATTTACATTCATCTAGTTGAGCTCTTTAGAGTAGCAAGGTTGAGAGCTCTTAGTGAGTAATTACATAGCTAGTTTGTGTGCCTAAGTATTCATTGCAACTAGAATTGTTGGATAGGTGGCTTGCAACCCTTGTAGAGCTAGAGCAAGTTTGCAATACGCTATTTGTCATACTAATCAAATTGCTCTAGTTGATTTGTAGATTTTTAAATAGGCTATTCACCCCCCCTCTAGCCATATTAGGACCTTTCAGTGTCCAAGTAGTTTGCCTCGCTAGTGCTAGCCCCGCAGTTCACACCTCTTTAGATGGGCTTCACACTGGCTCAAACATCGTCGCTGCTAGTGCCAAACACTTTAGTCTCTAGGAGCCTTGGAGCTACTTTTAGTGAGTTGATAGGGCAACCTACTCTGCCATATCTATATGTCCCAAGTCCTTCCATAGTTGCACCTATTATCGGGACTACAGAGATGCTCCCTTCATTAGTTGCCTCATCAGAGCCGCCTGCTACAGTCATACCTTCAGAGTCACAGGCAGTGCCAGCTCCACAGCAGACCCAGACCGCTTCAGCATCGCTTCTAGCTACAGAGGGTCAAATAGCTCAGAGCTCAGGGTCAGATGATGATGGCATACAGTTCCAGCTCGCTCCTCGTACCTTAGCGCCCGACTCGTTCGCTGTAGCCCCGCTAACCGACCCGTAGGTTTTGGTGTTTGATGCCAAAGGGGGAGAGGGATCGAGTATGTTAGTCTTAGGGGGAGCGACATATTTAGGGGGAGTTTACTTATTAGCTTATCTATTACATTTGGAGTTTTATGTGTGATACATTATGCATTCATGTTTACCCTTATGCATTGAACTACTTAAGTGTGACCGTAATCGTGATATTAATGTGATCATGATATCTATGTGATATGTGACATGTGTGCTCTCTACTTTGAATTTTTTATATGTCATATCACTTGTGTTACGCTCATTTGCTTTTGCTTCTGCGTTTTACTCCGATGCAAATGAGCTTTATTACTTGTACTCATGCTTATTTCATATCTTTTGAGTACATCATGTTGGCTTGGGTCATATAAGCTTGCCTAACTCTTTTGTTCTTATTGTCAAAAGCTTATATGATCCAAGCATGTTAAAAACCTCAACTCTTTCACATACTCGAGTTGGTATTGTCATCAATCACCAAAAAAGGGGAGATTGAAAGCATCTAGGCCCCTAGTTGAATTTTGGTGATTAATGACAATACAATATTACTATGACTAATGTGTGTTTTGCGGAGGCAATTAAGTTAGGTCATGGTAATGGAAATTGATTGGGCAATCAAGGTTGTCATGCCCCTACGATGGAAATGGTTTTGATTTTCAAAGGATGGACGACAAGGTTAAGGATGGACTAGTTCTAAGTGTCAATTGGAGATGGAGAGACACTTAGAGTAGTTTAGGACTTTGTTTTTTCTTTGGCTGTACTATTAAGGGGGGTATGAACGGGTAGCTTGACCTAGGTGAGTCTAGTGGGTTAGGTGTGGTGCACACTTGCTAAATCTAGCACTAGGTAGCTCCTAAAAAGCCCTTGGATCTATTGGAGCAAACTTCATTCATATATGATTGAGAGTTGGAAGTGATTGGAGGTTCAAATGTTGACTGGACGCTGGTTCCGATGTGACCAGACGCTGGCTCAGAGTCCGGTTAGTTTATTTGATCAAGGTGAAGTCGTCTGGAAGTGACCGGACGCTGAGAGGTGAGTGACCGGACGCTGGGTCCCAATGTTTGGTTGACTCCAGTAAGGTCCTAGAGACGAGAATCCTGATCGAACATGTTCGGTCAGTGCTGACCGGACGCTGGTCAGGTTCCGGCTACTGATCGGACGCTGAGCAGCAAAGTGACAGGACACTAGGGGTCTAGAGTCCGGTCAACATTAGTAAGGTTCCAGAGAGGGAAAATTGTGACCGGACGTGTCCGGTCAGTGCTGACCGAACGCTGTCCAGCGTCCGGTCACAACTTAAACACTGGAGTTCGGGGAGAACTAATCGGAGCATCCGGTTAACTTGATCGGAGCATCTGGTCACCCCACAGAGGCACATAACGGTTTGTTTTTCAGCCGGTGTTATAAATACTTCCTCCATTTGTGTGTGGGGGTACTTTTGCTCATTCCAACAGCTGAAAAACACCCTTGAGAGTGCCAAGAAGAGCAACGTCCTAGTGAGGTGATTGAGATTTGAGAATCCCAAAGAGAGCCCTCATTAGTGAAAGCAAGAGTAGCAAAGTGTGCATCCACCCTTCTCATTAGGCTTGTCGTGGTCACGTGAGAGTTCATGCTTGTTACTCTTGGTGATCGTCATCACCTAGGTGGCTTGGTGGTGATTGGGAGCTTGGTGATTATCCGGCGGAGCTTATGGATGACCCAACTCAAGTTGTGAGCGGTTGTGGGTGATTCACCACGATAGAGTGTCAAAGAAACAACCCGTAGAGAGCACTTGATCCTTGCGCGGATCAAGGGGGAGCTACACCCTTGTGTGGGTGCTCCAACGAGGACTAGTGGGGAGTGGCGACTCTCCGATACCTCAGCAAAGCATCACCACGTTCCTCCTTCTCTCTCTTTACTTTAAGCACTTACTTTGAGCAATTCAATTCTTGTTTTACATTCATAGAATTGCTATGTTAGAGTAGGATTGGAACTTAGGTTGCAAGACTTTTTGTGCGGTAGAACATTAGAAACACTTTATAGGCACAAGGGGTTAATTGGGCTAATCATAGGGTTTAATTATTGCAAAGAAATTTAGAATTAGCCCAATTCACTCCCTTCCTCTTGGGCATCTTGATCCTTTCAAAGATCATAACATAATAACTATACTCTAGTTCATAAGTATGACTATAATAAAGTGAAGATATGACTTTGGAAGAACCCATATTGATATTCATACCAAGAATCTCTTCTTCCAAGGAGCCAAGCCCTCCAAGGTGGCTTTGCCTTGCTCTAATACAACTAAAAGTTAAAACTAAAAAGAGTAGAGAGTGAGGTGTTGCTTAATGTGGTGTGTGTTTAAAGAGGGGTTGTACCCCTCTATTTATACAGTGCTCAAGGTGGTGCTGGAGGCTATTCTTAGTGCGTCCTGGCTCCCACTGCCTTAGCATGCTTCCATGCCACCGCCATAGCAAGGGGTGGCTAAGCAGCGCCGGTAGGGGGTCAGCCGCCCCTTGGGGTCGGCCGCCCCTTGATCATGGCCACTCACCACCACCTTCGCGTGGAAGGCCGTGGGCTGGACCAGGATGGCTTCCCTGTGGTGCTTTGCCCCAGTTGCATTGATTTGATAGGCGTATCCCTTGTTCCTTTGTGCAAATCAGCATCGAAAAGCGCCTTTCGGTGAATTATTTTATGTATTTGTGTTTGTGACCTGCAAAATAATGTTCTCCAAATACATGTGGAACTTGGTTAATAGTAAATGCATATGTGATTAGGATTGCTAATTTCTCCTCTTTTGTGACTTATTTGGCGGTCGGATTTGATCGATAAAGACCGCCAATAGCTGTTCAGAGTGAGATGGACTCTATTATGTCTAATGAAACTTGGGAGGTGGTTGATCATCATTATGGGTGCAAACCTGTAGTATGTAATTGGGTGTTCAAGAAAAAGCTTAGGCCTGATGGTACTATTGAGAAGTACAAGGCGAGCCTTGTAGCAAAGGGCTATACGCAGAAAGAAGGTGAGGATTATTTTGATACTTACTCACCAGTTGCCTGTTTGACGACCATACGCGTGCTGCTATCCTTGGCTGCCTGACAAAGTATTCTCGTTCATCAGATGGACATTAAGACAACTTTCATGAATGGAGAGCTTGAGGAAGAGATCTACATGGATCAGTCTGATGGATTTATAGCAAAAGGTCAAGAGGGTAAGGTTTGTAAATTATTAAAATCCTTGTGTGGCCTAAAGCGAGCTCCTAAGCAGTGGCATGAGAAGTTTGACAAAACTTTGACATCAGCTGGCTTTGCAGTGAATGAATCTGATAAATGTGTCTATTATCGGTATGGTGGGGGAGAATATGTAATTTTGTGCTTGTATGTGGATGATATTTTAATCTTTGAAAATAATATTAATGTGATCAAAGAAGTGAAAGATTTTCTATCTAATAATTTTGAAATGAAAGACTTGGGTGAGGCTGATGTTATTCTTAACATAAAGCTACTGAGCGAAGGAAATGGTGGGGTAACACTTGTGCAATCCCACTACATGGAAAATGTGTTGAATCGCTTTGGATATAGTGATTGCACGCTTTGCTCCAACTCCTTATGACCCAAGTGTGCTATTAAGAAAAAATCAAAGAATAGCACAGGGTCAATTGAGATATTCTCAAATTGTTGGCTCACTTATGTATTTGGCTAGTGCAACAAGGCCTGATATCTCATTTGTTGTGAGCAAACTTAGCCGGTTTGTTTCAAATTCGGGAGATACACATTGGCATGCTCTTGAGAGGGTGTTACGCTACCTAAAGGGAACCATGAGCTATGGCATTCACTATACCGGGTACCCGAGGGTACTGGAGGGTTATTGTGATGCTAACTAGATATCTGATGCTGATGAGCTGTATGCCACAAGCGGATACTCGTTCTTACTTGGAGGTGGCATTGTTTCCTAGAAGTCTTGCAAGTAGACCGTTTTAACAAAGTCTACAATAGAAGCAGAACTCACAGCATTAGACACCGCTGGCGCTGAGGCCGAGTGGCTTCATGACTCCTAATGGATTTACCGGTAGTTGAAAAACCGATACCAACCATTTACATGAACTATGATAACCAAACAGTGATAATCAAAGTGAACAGTTCTTGGGACAACATAAAGTCTACAAGGCATGTGAAAAGACGGTTAAAATCTATCAGAAAACTGAGAAACTCTGGAGTAATTACATTAGACTATGTCCATACATCAAAGAATCTGGCAGATCAGTTTACAAAGGATCTGTCACGTAATGTGATAGAAGGTGCATCGAGGGAGTTGGGCTTGAGACCCACATGAAGTCATTCCATTGTGGTAACATGTCCTATGTGATTAGAGATTCCATGAAGTAGGATGGTGAAACAAGCTAGTGGTTGACTGAGGGAGAGACCCTTATGCTAAGGTCCGAGTCTTTGAGATGCACTGTTTCTCCAATGCTGTAAGGCAGGATGGTTAATTCCTTAATGTGATCCAAGTGACTTATTTAAGCAGGGATGTTGTCCTACGGAACATCCTAGAAGGAACACACCTATATGAGTTTGATTGCTAGTCACAATCTATAAGATGTGGATAATCTCTAGATACTCATGAAAGGCCTTGAAGTGTGACTTATATGCTTCAAATAGAGGGGATGCTTGTTGCAGCCTAGTACCTGATAAGAACTTTAGGGATACTCACCTCACACAAAACTATCAATTCAAGGCATAGTCCATTGTTCAGTTGTGGCTGAGTGTAACGGCTGCTCTAGATGGATGTTCAACTTAACAGTCTCCATCGAAACTCTGGTATATCAAAGAAATGTGGTTTTGAGATAATTTTACTAGGAACCCTAGAGTTTGGTGGGGATTATTGGATATATTATGGGCTTGGTCTATATAATATTTAATAAATCAAATAAACTCTATGACCCATAATAATGCGTGATATATAGTTTAATAGCGTACAAGATTTTGACATGAAGTTGACTCGATTTATATGGTTGGACACTGTCTATCTATATTGAGAAGCTGAGAAAAGGACATGGGTGTGCGGCCAGGCCGGGGCGTGGCGTGGCGTGGCGAGCGAGCGGACGGGATGGGAGTGGTTTTTCCACTCAATCCACATAATTACGGGAGTTACTGTCTTTTATGTCGGAGGCGGCTTCATTGCGGGAGTTTTCGTCTGTTACCGCCGTCTCCGTCCTTCTGCGTCTGCAGTCCGTCTCCTGATCTCCTCCAGAGCCTCTTCGCTTCCCCACCGTGAGCATAGACTCCGAGCTCCTTCGTCAATCATTTATCTTGGCTTCCACCACATATTCAGCTACTCTTTGGTTCTCCCCGTCCCGGTTCCTGCGCGCACTAGAACTGGGAGAGTAGGGCCTCTGGAACGCCTGCCGTCTTCGTGTTCACCTGCTCGGGTGAAGGGCGGCAATCACGTTTTTGGGGAGTGTCGCTGGCGGCACGACTACTCGCTACGTCTACGTCCTCTTCTCCCCGGTGTCGGCGCACGTTGAAGATCCTCCGCTGATCGACACTGCTTCCCGTCTGTACTGCAACGAGAGGGATGACTACACCGACAGGCACTATGTTGTCGAGTGCATCAGGCTCTACCACTGGTATATCTCTGGAACGAATCTTCTAAGGTCTTGGCTGTCAATCCTTAATTTGAGTATCATCTACATGCTCGTCACGTTTAAGACACATAAGCACATTTATAATGTCACCAATATGATCATTTTGTTTAATATCTTTTTCTGGATTAAATTGCTGCTAAAATTATCTAATATTCTAAGAAACTATATACCGAAGACGTGTTTTCTATCTGCTATATGTGTTTCTTGGATACATGTTTGGGTGAAGACCATATGACATATGCACACCTATTGTTTCGTCTCTGATGTGGTGTCTTGTTTGTGCTATTCTCGCATAGTGTTGGTTTTTGTTGTCTTTAATTGCATAACATACTAATACATTTTCTTTGAAGTTGACAATAAACCAAAACACTGCACGTCGTCGTCGTCGCAAAGAAGAGATGCAAAATAGAGTTTAAAATTCGAAGTATACGACGTAGTACCTTGTGTACACGGCCCTCGTGCAACACGTACAGAACTGAATACAGGGCACTGGCCACATGCAAGCACCACCACATATGCAAAATTCGGCAGGGTCCTACACGTAAGGAAATCTAGTTATACTGCCAAGAAAGGCCACGTGGGCTTACGTGTGGGGACCACGAGGTATCATGCAAGTGTGATGTCCACGTTGGCCCTAGCTTACACCCTGTTCGCTTAATCGTTTCTATGAGTTATAAATCGACTGATGCTATTTTGTTGTGAGAAAAAAATACTGTGGTCTTGTTCGCTTCGCTAAAAAAACAAACTGAAAATTGTTCCTGCTGATTTGTTGTGAGAGAAAAACACTGTTTCGGCTAAAAAAACAAACTAAAAAAGACGGATTATAAGAGAAGCGAACAGGGCCTGTATCATAGCTGATAAACATGACTGATACGATCGAGTGAACAAGATGTTAGCTAGCCTTCTAGAACCTGCTCCTTTTATAAATAAACAAGCAAGTGAGCTGCGAGCTGAAGAAATATTATCAGCAGCTGAAGCAGTCAAGCACTCGACCTCACACACACTAGCAGCTAGAGGCTACAGCTCTCCTGGGTCCTGGCGATGGCGCTAGCAGTAGGGCGGGAGGAGGAGCTCCTGGCGCAGCTCCGCGCGCTACTGTTTTTGCCTTCCCCGGCGCCGGCGCCGGCGACACCAGCAGCTCCGGTTAAGGTGGAGTCCGCCGCTGGACCGCTACCTGCCACCATCATGGGAAGTGGGGGCGGACGCGGACGCGGACCTGCTGCTGTGTCATCGGCTACGGCCACCACCAACAACGCGTCGTCGTGTGGTGGCGGCGGGCGACGGCGCTGGCGACTGGGGAGCAAGAGAGACCGGGACGACGAGGGCAAAGCCAAGGACGAACAGCACGACGAGGACGAGCCTGCAGCTGCACAGCCTCATTATTCTCCTCCCTGTAAAAGAAGGTGCGGTAGCTAGTTGCTACAGGCGTGGTCCATGCAAGCAACCAATAATTCCTCCGATAGTCCGATCTCGATCTCGATGATGCATGACTGATGGCGGTGCTGCTGACTGCAGGAAGAAGAAGCAGCAGAGCAGCAAGTCTCTTGTGACATCAGTGCCCGATTTCGATGGGTATCAATGGAGGAAGTACGGGCAGAAGCAGATCGAAGGTGCCATGTACCCCAGGTAATTAATACTCTATCTATTCATCTCGTCTAGCTAAACCGATCATCAGTATATACGTAGTTGCCAGATTTCTATGATTCAGTTAGTCTGTAAGCACCTTCTTCTTACTTATCGTCCAATGAACAATAAGGCCTGTTCGGTTAGTCCGGATTAATTGAGGCTAGAAATTATTCCCGTTGATCAATATTATACAAATTAGACAATCGTTCCAGGTCTTCGTTCCGAGATAAACAATCAGGCCCTAAACAGGGGCACACTTGTTCATCCCTTGTACTCCAGTAGCTTGTTCGTCAAAGAAAAAAAAAAGGTTTTGAGAATAATCTCGATAGAGAATGGCGTTGTTGTCCAATCAGAAAAGGAGAGATGCATGGAACGGAAAAAGAGAGCTATAGCTGCCCCCTACCATATAAAAGATGCCATTTTTTACTTTCCATATATATCGAGACAATATAATTCCAAGAAAAATACTTTCTGCGTCTGGGACAGTGACACTAGCTGCAAGGTGCAAGCTGCTAGTGGATGCCTGATGCTGCTGTCCCTTCCGTCAGTTTGGGTCCATCCGTCCGTACGTCCCCTGCTAGTGATAGCTAACCAAATATGCATGACTCTGCCGTCGTGATACACGTTGTGCCTTGTCGCATGCAATTAAGGGCACCATTGACCCATCGATCGAGACAGTTTTATATGCCTGTAAAACTGCATACTGTATTTTTTAGGAAATTATCTCCAAATTCTTAACACAGAACTCTTTTTTTTATATATAAAAGCAAAACTTTCAGTGCACGCACTGAGTTACTTGGCGCCCATATATCTCTTATATCCATGCAGGAGTTACTACAGGTGTACACGGAGCGCCGAGCAAGGCTGCGCGGCCAAACGGACGGTGCAGCGCAACGACGACGGCGGCGGCGGCACCGCCGCCCCAGAGTACACAGTGGTGTACGTGGCGGAGCACACCTGCACGGCCAACGACTCCCTGGAGGCGCCGGTCATCCTCGAGACCACCACAGTCGTCGTCCCTGCTGCTACTAGCACCGCCACCAAAAAACCTCAACCTCAAGATGACGACAACACCTACTACACCGGTTGCATGGTTCCGACAACGTCAGCTGGCTCTTGTTCCACCACGACCACCGCCACCCCCAGCATCACCACCGGGACTAAATCGCCGGGGATCTCCGTCGACGACATCACCTGCTGGAGCAGCACCAGCGGCGCTAGCAGCAATGATTATAAGTACGCCGACGACTACTACTGTGGCTGGGCCACCACCGGACCGGTGGATGCGGCATCGTCGTCGTTGCAGGAGATGGAGGACTTGACCGGACCGATCCGGTCACCGCTGCACGTGCCAGCGCCTGGTTGGACCGTTGACCAGGTCCTGCTTCAGCTCGTTAATGATCCTCTTTGCCATTTCTGAGCTGTGCTGCTTTAATTTGTTTCCGTAGCTTAGGTTGTTGTTGAGATGGATGTGAACAGTTTGATTGTACTGTGTTCTAGGCGCTGTTTGGTTGAATGGCTGGCCAGGCATTGTCTTCTATGGCATTGAGCAGTCAGTGATAGTGTCTACTCGATTTGATAGAGTTTTGTAAATGCCCAGCATTTATACGATTATGTATAGAGGCTTTTTATAGGGTCCTTGAGGCACCAAGAGGGGCCTCGTGAATGTCCTGTTTATTTTAACTTGCTGACAGATATCTGCAAGTTGGTGGGAAACTGAAAATAGATTACTACCGCCTCCACTCTAAATTGTATGTCGTTCTAGCTTTCCTAGATATATAGAAATAATGTAGATCTAGATATATAGCAAAATCAATAATAATATACCTAGAAAAGCTAAAACGATTTACAAATTGGAACAGAGGGAGTAGATTGTCATAATTTGGCACATGAACATTACTCCATTAGTTCCAAATTATATGTCACTTTTACAGTTTCGCGCTAAGTGAGTTTATCTAATTTTCGTCAGGTTGTTTTTTTTAATATTCTGCCATCCATATACAAGTTCGTAATAAATACTTGATCTCATTTGATATGGACGATGCTCTAAAACAATGGCTCCTCTCTTGCATTTCCTAGAGAACACTTACAACTATAGCAAGGTGGTCCACGCCGCCAATAGCACCACTAGTAGAGAAACGGTTTTTGATCCACTTCGAAATTTGGCTTTAGTCCTGGTATTTTTCGCGCCTGGGACTAGAGAGACCTTTAGTTCTGGTTTGTAGCTCCAACCGGAACTAAAAGTCCCTGCCCAACGGCTACTGCGGCAGCCTTTTGCTGCAGGAGACCTTTAGTCCCGGTTGGAGCTACCAACCGGGACTAAAGGTTAACTTTTACTCCCGGTTGGTCCCTCCAACTGGGAGTAAAGGTCTACTCCCGGCTGGAGGCTCCGTCTGGGACTAGAAATGGACCTTTAGTCCCGGTTTCTGTCTCCAACCGAGACTAAATGTCCCCTCCTATATACCCCTTCTTCCTTCCCGAGCCCGAGCCACTTCGACCTTAGTGTTCTTGCTTCATTGTCGGCCTCTCTTCTTCCTCATCGCCGGTAATCACAAGATTTTCTTCGATTCCTCCATCGATTCTTCGGTTGTAAAGGTTACCAACTTTATACTCTCAAGTTTCATCAGTAGCATATATGTGGTTTTTTATGGTGGAATTTTTTTTATTTGTAAGCCATTGAAGCTCAAAATCACTTTAAAGTTTGCATATTTGGATGAAGGGAGGTTAAAGTAGTTATTCAAAACTAGTATTCAGCTTTCATTTCTAGCATGCATAGCACATTTCATGGTTTAGAGATATAGAGAATTTTAGAGTTTTTTTAATTTTATTTGTTTATAAAATGAGAAATTTATATTATATTAAAATGAGTATAGAGAGTAGATGGCAACTGCTTTCGGGTCCTCGGCCTCTCATCGGGTTCCAAAGCGACTGAGGCCGGACCTCCCTCTCATTGCATGCGGCAAGTGTGAGGAGAAGATTGTGATGGAGTACCGGGTGAGGAAGGAGTGTCCCAACAAGGGCCGTATCTTCTACAAGTGTCTGGATCGCAATGTGAGTTATTTTATCGTATTTGATGATTATGGTTAATTTATACTTTCTTCATGATGATTGTGATTAAAGTTCTAATTTTTTGTTTTAATTTTAGTAGGATGGCACTGGATGTTCAGGCTGGTACTGGGAGGAAGAGTATGTTGAACACGTGCAAAACTCTCTTGCATAGGCGGCTACGGCGGCTGATGAGACAGTGATCCTGTGGAAGAAGCCCATAGATGTTGAACAAACGCATGATCTGTCTGTTTTAGTTGGGATTGGTCGCGAAATTCTTATGCTGCTGAAGTGCATTTTAGCTTTAGTTTTTTTAGTGGTAGTTGGGATTGCCTACATTGTAGCGAGACTTTCATAAATTAATACCTTGTGTGGTGGCATGCATGTCGTATAATTAACTAATTATGTTCTAGGTTTTAATATGGTATGTATGTCATGTAATGCAGATGAGTCGGCATTGGATGTACAATGCTGATCGCCACTCCCAAGAGTTCATTGAGGGCGTGCATTCTTTCTTACGTGTGGCTGAGGCAAACAAACGCGATGGTTTCATGTGCTGTCCATGTGCCATATGTAAGAATTTGAAAGAATATGCTAGCTCAAGGAGTCTTCATTCACACTTGTTGAAGTCGGGTTTCATGCCAAACTATATTTGTTGGACGAAGCACGGAGAAACCGGGGTTGTAATGGAAGAAGGTGAAGAAGAACAATGGGACGATGGTGACATAATTGCTGAATATGGTGCCTTTAATGATACTGCAATGGGGGAACCTGAAGAAGAGGTAGGGGCAAAAGATAAGCCGCTGATGATCTTGGTTAGACCATTCGTGACGTACAAAGAAAATGCGAAAGTGAAAAGGAGAAGATCAAGTTTGAGCGCATGCTAGAGGATCACAAGAAATTGCTATACCCAACTTGTGATGCGGGGTAGAAAAAGTTGGGTACCACACTAGAATTGTTGCAATGGAAGGCAAAGAATGGTGTATCTGACAAGGGATTTGGGGAGTTACTGAAAATCCAAAAGAAGATGCTTCCGAAGGATAACGAATTGCCCGCCACTACGTACAAAGCAAAACAGGTAGTCTGCCCTTTGGGATTAGAAATCCAGAAGATACATGCATGTCCTAATGACTACATCCTCTACCATGGTGAGGAGTACGAGAAGTTAGATGCATGCCCGGTACGTCATGCATTGCGGTATAAGATCAGGCGAGATGACCCTGGTGATGTTGAGGGCGAACGTTCCACGAAGAAAATCCCTGCCAAGATTACGTGGTATGCTCCTATAATACCATGCTTGAAACGTCTGTTCAGAAACAAAGACCATGCAAAGTTGTTGTGATGGCATAAAGAAGACCATAAGGTAGACAATATGTTGAGACACCCTGCTGATGGGTCCCAGTGGAGAGCAATCGATAGAGAATTCCCGGAGTTTGCAAATGACGCAAGAAACTTAAGGTTTGCTTTAAGTACGGATGGTGTGAATCCTTTCAGGGAGCAAAGCAGTAGTCATAGCACTTGGCCTGTTACTCAATGTATCTACAACCTTCGTCCCTAGTTATGCATGAAGCATAAGTTTATTATGATGCCAGTGCTCATCCAAGGCCCAAGGCACCCTGGCAATGACATCGATGTGTACCTGAGGCCACTAGTTGAAGAACTTCTACTTTTGTGGAACAGACCAGGTGTACGTGTGTGGGACGAGCACAAATAGGAGCACTTTGACCTACGAGCATTGTTGTTCATAACAATCAATGATTGGCCTGCTCTATGTAATCTTTCCGGACAATCAAACAAGGGATATAATGCATGCACGCACTGTTTTGATGACATTAAAGGTATATTCTTGAAAAAATGTCAAAAGGTTGTGTACCTTGGCCATCGTCGATTTCTTCCTATGAATCACCCCCTAAGAAAGAAAGGCAAGCATTTTAAAGGTAAGGCAAACCACCAGACCAAGCCGGGCAACCGAACTAGTGAGGATGTACTCAATATGGTCAAGGATGTGAAAGTAGTATTTGGAAAGGCACATGGCAGCAAACCTATTCCGAACGACGCCGACGGTCACGCACCCATGTGGAAGAAGAAGTCCATATTTTGGGAGCTACCCTATTGGCAAGTCCTAGAGGTCTGTAGCGCGATCGACGTGATGCACCTGATGAAGAATCTTTGTGTGAACCTGCTAAGCTTCATGGGTGTGTATGGGAAGCCTAAGGACACACTTGAAGCACAACAGGACCTGCGGTTTTTGAAAGAACGAGACAACCTGCATCCAGAGAAGACAGATGATGGACGCCATTACTTAAGTCCTGCCAACTACACTCTTAGCAAAGAAAAGGAAAGCATGTTTTAATGCCTAGCAAGCATCAAGGTACCATCTGGATTCTCCTCGAATATAAAGGGTATAATAAATGTGCCAGAGAAGAAATTCCTAAACTTAAAGTCCCATGACTGACACGTGCTCATGATGCAATTGCTTCTAGTTGCATTAAGAGGAATTCTACCTCCAAATGTACGTCTAGCCACCGTGAAGCTATGTGCATTCCTCAATACAATTTCTTAGAAGACAATCGATCCAATGGATCTAGCTAAACTACAGAATGATGTGGTTCAATGTCTTGTCAGCTTTGAGTTGGTGTTCCCTCCTTCCTTCTTTAATATCATGACACACCTCCTAGTTCACCTGGTCAAGGAGATTAGCATTCTCAGTCCTGTGTTCCTACACAACATGTTCTCCTTTAAGAGGTTCATGGGAGTCCTAAAGAAATATGTTCACAACCGTGCTCGGCCAGAAGGAAGCATCACCAAGGGCTATGGAACAGAGGAGGTCATTGAGTTTTGTGTTGACTTTATTCCCAACCTTGACCCGATTGGTGTTCCTGAATCATGACACGAGGGGAGACTAAGTGGAAAGGGACACTAGGGAAGAAAACATATATTGGTATGTAGGACAATTATTTTCATAAAGCACACTACACAGTTCTATAAAACTCCTCCTTGGTGGATCCGTATATCGAGACACATAAAGAGTTGCTCCGATCCGAGTTTCTAGGGAAGTCTGAAGCTTGGATTACGCGTCAGCACATGGAAACTTTCAGTGACTGGTTGCGAAAAGAATGTCAGGGTGATGAGAGTATTCATGAGCAACTGTATTTGTTGGCTAGGCAGCCATCGTGGCATATCCTCACAAACAAAGGGTACGAGATAAATGGAAATACATTTTACACGGTAGCCCAAGATAAAAGGAGCACCAACCAACACAGTGGTGTCCATATAGATGCCACCGACCCTAATGAAAATAAGCAAATATATTATGGCCGCATAGAGGAGATATGGGAACTAAACTATGTACCTACTTTTAAGGTACCTTTGTTCAAGTGCCAATGGGTAAAGGCAACTGGAGGCGGGGTAGCAGTTGACAACCAGTATGGAATGACAACCATAGACCTCAATAATATTGGGTACAAAGACGAACCGTTTGTACTTGCCAAGGATGTGAATCAGGTGTTCTATGTCAAGGACATGTCTACAAAACTGAAGAGAGGGAAAAACAACAATGACCCAATCAATGAGCCAAAGCGCCACATAGTTCTTTCAGGGAAAAGAAACATTGTTGGAATTGAAGACAAGTCAGACATATCAGAAGATTATAAAAAGGATGACCGAATTCCACCCTTCATAGTGAACAAAGACCCAAGCATCTAGCTAAATGATGAGGACACTCCATGGTTACGACGCGATCATAACCAAGGGATATACGTTAAGAAGAAGATCATTGTTATTCCCGCTTGATATAGTGATGTATTAGACCTATTATATAATAATTGTGACTTCAGATTTTTCTGTTGTGTATTCATATTTTCTACGATTTAAATGAATTTTCTGCTTGATGGTGGATTTCTTGTGGAGAATGTGTGATGAAAAAACAAATGATCAACGTCAATAAGATGCGAAAACTAATTTCCTGTCGAAAAGCAATAGTTTTAATGATTTTAATTAAGTAGTACATTTTTGCATGGTGAAAATTATGATTATTATTTACACTATGTTAAATATTTATATGGTAAAACAAAAGAGTTTAGGTTACAGATTTTTCTTATGTACAATAATGCAAAACCAGGTCTAGAAATTTTTTTTGTAATTTTTTTGCTAATATTTTATTTACTAGGCAATTAACAACTCTCTATTTTCTACGATTTAAATGAATTTTCTGCTTGACGGTGGATTTCTTGTGGAGAATGTGTGATGAAAAAACAAATGATCAACGTCAATAAGATGCGAAAACTAATTTCTTGTCGAAAAGCAATAGTTTTAATGATTTTAATTAAGTAGTACATTTTTGCATGGTGAAAATTATGATTATTATTTACACTATGTTAAATATTTATACGGTAAAACAAAAGAGTTTAGGTTACAGATTTTTCTTATGTACAATAATGCAAAACTAGGTCCAGGAATTTTTTTTGTAATTTTTTTGCTAATATTTTGTGTACTAGGCAATTAACAACTCTCTGCATATTTATATAAAAGAAATATATAAAAAAGAAAAAACTTCTAGAAACTGGCGGGAAGCCAAACCACAGCCCACCTTTACTCCCGAGTGAATCAACCACCCGGGACTAAAGATGGGCTGTGTTTTCACGGCCCGCCAAAATTCCCTTTACTCTCGGGCCGTAGATGCACCCGGGACTAAAGGTAAAACTTTTAGTCCCGGTTCTAACCATCACCCGGAACTAAATGACCTTTAGTCTTGGGCTGTGGCTTCACCCGGGACTAAAGGTCCCCCTATATACCGCCCCCTCTCTTTCCCCATCCATCATCTCTTGTTCTTCGCTGAGAGCCACCGCGCCGCCACTGCTCCTCATTGCCTCCAGCACCACCTCCACACACGCGCACCTCTCTTGCCATCTCCGCTGGTGGTCTGGCCGGCTCACGCCTCTCCCGTTCGAGCGCGACGCGCAGATACAAATCCGCCACCGTCGTCCTCGCCCCTCACCCAGATCTGATCTGGAACCGCCTCCGTTGTCGTCATCACCGCGTCGTCACTCGCGCTTTGTCCCCAGCCCGCACGGGTGAAAGGTCCTAATGGCTAGAGGGGGGTGAATAGCCTAATAAAATTTCTACAACAATACTTAACAAAATAGTTAGACAATTATGAGGCGAAGCAAGTGTTGCGCTAGCCTACTCAAAATGCAAGCCACCTACCATAATTCTAGTTTAGATAGTGTCGATTCACACAAGAGTTATGACACTACCCTATGTTAGTGTGCTCTCAAAGGCTAACTAAAGAGCCACACCAACCAAGCAAGCAAGCTCTCACAACTAGCTACACTAAAGAGCTTGTCAACTAGTTTGTAATAAAGTAAAAAGAGTGATCAAGAAGATTATACCACTGCGTAGATGAAGGAACCAATCAATCACAAGGATGAATAACAATGAAGACCAATCACCTCGGAATCAATGATGAACACAATAATTTTTACCAAGGTTCACTTGCTTGCTGGCAAGCTAGTCCTCGTTGTGGCAATTCACTCACTTGGAGGTTCACGCGCTAATTGGCTTCACACGCCAAACCCTCAATAGGGTGCCGCACAACCAACACAAGATGAGGATCACACAAGCCATGAGCAATCCACTAGAGTACCTTTTGGCTCTCCGCCGAGGAAAGGTCAAGAACCCCTCACAATCACCATGATCGGAGCCAGAGATAATCACCACCCTCTGCTCAACGATCCTCGCTGCTCCAAGCCGTCTAGGTGGCGGCAACCACCAAGAGTAACAAGCGAAATCCACAGGGAACACGAACACCAAGTGCCTCTAGATGCAAACACTCAAGCAATGCACTTAGATTCACTCTCAATCTCACAAAGATGATGAATCTATGATGGAGATGAGTGGGAGAGCTTTGGCTAAGCTCACAAGGTTGCTATGTCAATGAAAATGGCCAAAGGTGTGAGCTTCAACCGGCCATGGGGCTTAAATAGAAGCCCCCATGGAATAGAGTCGTTATACCCCTTCACTGGGCATAACGCGGGGTGACCCAACGCTCCGGTCCAACTGACCAGACGCGGCACCGGACGCACCGGTCTTGAATACCGGACGTGTCCGGTAGCCCTTAGACTGCCACGTGTCTAGTTCAAACCAACATAGCCGTTGCTACCTAATCTGCCAACGACCGGATGCTCACACCGGACGCTGAGTCACAAATGATCGGACGCTGAGCCGCAGCGTCCGGTGGAGTATAGGAAGCATCATTGCTCGACCAGACGCGTCCGGTGATATTGGACCGGAGGCAGCCAGCGTCCGATCGACTGTCCTGCCATATACTGCTTTTTCTGATTCACACCGGACGCGTCCGGTGAGGCGACCGGACACGTCCGGTCGCTGAGTCTGTCGCCAAAATACCGGACGTGTCCGGTCACATACCGGACGCGTCCGGTCACTCTGTAACCAGCGCGACTAACTCTTCTTTGACTCTATCTTTTTCACCCTTGCTCAAATGTGCCAACCACCAAGTGTATCATCTTGTGCACATGTGTTAGCATATTTTCACAAACATTTTCAAGGGTGTTAGCACTCCACTAGATCCTAAATGCATATGCAATGAGTTAGAGCATCTAGTGGCACTTTGATAACCGCATTCTGATACGAGTTTCACCCCTCTTATTAGTACGGCTATCAAACCTAAATGTGATCACACTCTCTAAGTGTCTTGATCACCAAAACAAAATAGCTCCTGTGGTTTATACCTTTGCCTTGAGCTTTTTGTTTTTCTCTTTCTTCTTTCTAAGTCCAAGCACTTGATCATCATCATGGTGTCATCATCATCATGCTATGATCTTTGTTTGCTTCGCAACTTGGTGTGTGCTACCTATCTCATGATCACTTGATAAACTAGGTTAGCACTTAGGGTTTCATCAATTCACCAAAACCAAACTAGAGCTTTCAATCTCCCCCTTTTTGGTAATTGATGACAACCCTTATACAAAGATATGAATTGAAATTCAATTGAATCCATATTGCTTGCCCAAGCATATTTACCATGTGTAAAAGGATATGGACAAGTTTCATGAACTCTAAATGGTAGCAATTGCTCCCCCTACATATGTGCTAAGAGTTTGGATTGTAGCTTGCACATATGCTTAGATAGAAAATATAGGAGTCAATGTCTACCACATGATGCTAAGGTATAAAAGATAGACCTTTGAAGCGTGATACCAATCGGAGTGTACCAATATACCATCCTTAGCACCATGGTTAGCTCAATACCACTTAGAAATATTTGGAAATGAAATCACTAGATATCCTATGCATGCTAGTTTTCATTTCATCATTCAAACCGACAACTAGCATACACCACACAAGCATAGATATGGAATTTTAAGACTTGTGCCATGCAAGCAAACATATGAAATGCACATTCAAATGCACCATACAAGTTTATGAGCTTGCTCCCCCTACTTGTGTGCTCAAAATTTTAGTTGATCCCTTTCCTTTGTCATATCTCTCCCTTTATGATATTTCTCCCCCTTTTTCACTATCTTTACTACTATCTTTGTTTCTCTCTCCCTTTGTCATCAATGACCATAAAGGTTCAAAATATAGATAGTATTACTTGTAGGGTCAAGATTATCAATGTCAATCAATGGGGCGAGGATCAAAGTTCCGAATTTGGTTCAAACTAGAATATATGCCAAAGATATTTAACTCGGTTTGATCCAAGGACAAGCTTCTTCACACCTCAAAATAAGGGTTATCTTGTACCATGTTGAGTTAAATACTTAAAGCTCATTTTCTAGATCAAACACTAGGTTTACAAGCCCATAAACATGTCATATGCTATCACTAGATCAAATCAAGCATAGAAGCAATAGTGATATCATATAAACATCAAAATCATTTGATTTTCATGAATGAGCCTAATAAAATAGAACCACTTGAAAGGTCAAGGTCCTAATAAAATTGAAAATGTGACTAGATGCACTAATCATGTCCTTAGCAAGGATGTATGTCATGCCAATCAACTTTTACCTTGGATTGCTCGAAGGAGAGGCATGTCATATGAATGGGGGGGGTGCATCAACACATATTTGAGAAATCCAATATGTTCAACTCATTCCTTAGCTTGCAAAACCTTTTCTCATCCAATGGCTTGGTGACTATGTTGGCAAGTTGATCTTCGGTGCCTACACTCTCAATGCAAATGTCCCCTTTTTGTTGGTGAGATCTTATGAAATGGTGGCGGACATCAATGTGCTTTGTTCTTGCATGTTGAACCGGATTGTTTGTCAACTTGATTGCACTCTCATTGTCACATAGCAATGGCACTTTCTTGAACTTGATTCCAAAGTCACTCAAAGTGGCCTTCATCTAAAGTACTTGTGCACAACAACTACCGGCGGATATGTATTCAGCTTCGGCAGTTGATAATGCAACACTATTTTGCTTCTTTGATGACCTTGAAACAAGTGATCTTCCCAACAATTGACATGTGCCCGAGGTGCTCTTCCTTTCAACCTTGCATCCCGCATAATCCGAGTCGGAGTAACCAACTAGCTCAAACTTTGCTCCTTTGGGATACCACAAACCAACATTTGGTGTATGCTTCAAGTACCTCAATATTCTCTTAGTAGCCTTCAAATGACTTTCTCTTGGTGAGGCTTGAAATCTTGTACACATGCATACACTAAACATCACATCCGGCCTTGATGCAGTCACATAGAGTAGGCTTCCAATCATAGACCGATACAACTTTTGATCCACCATATTTCCACTTGCATCACTATCCAAGTTGCCATTGGTTTCCATTGGTGTGCTAATGACTTTGCAATCAATCATGCCAAACTTCTTAATCATGTCCTTGATGTACTTGCCTTGACTCACAAATGTACCATTCTTTAATTGCTTGATTTGAAGACAAGGAAGTAACTCAATTCTCCAATCATGGACATCTCAAACTCATTAGCCATCATCTTTCCAAACTCATCACAAAATTCTTGATTTGTTGATCCAAATATGATGTCATCAACATAGATTTGTAATACAAATAGATCTTTTCCAATCTTCTTGATAAAAGAGTGGTGTCAACTTTGCCCATTGTGAACCCTTTAGAGAGTAGAAAATCCCTCAATCTCTCATACCATGCTCTAGGTGCTTGCTTCAAGCCATACAATGCCTTCTTCAACTTGTACACCTGGTTGGGCTTCTTATCATCTTCAAAACCGGGAGGTTGCTCAACATATACTTCTTCATTGATGTAGCCATTGAGAAATGCACTCTTAACATCCATTTGATAGAGCTTGATGTTGTGGGCACAAGCATAGGCTAGCAAGATTCTTATTGCTTCCAATCTAGCAACCGGGGCATATGTTTCTTCAAGTCAAGACCTTCAACTTGAGTATAGCCTTGTGCTACCAATCTTGCTTTGTTCCTTACTACTATCCCATCTTGATCTTGCTTGTTTCTAAAGACCCATTTGGTTCTAATCACATTGTGTCCCTTTGGTCTTTCCACCATCTCCCATACTTGATTTCTTGTGAAGTTATTCAACTCTTCATGCATAGCATTTACCCAATCAACATCCTTCAATGCCTCATCTATCTTCTTTGGTTCAATGGATGACATAAATGAGAAGTTTTCACAAAATGATGCCAATCTTGATCTTGTTTGTACACCTCTTGAAATATCACCAATGATAGTGTCCAATGGATGATCTCTTGCAATATTGGTTGGTTGGAGGATTGAACTTGATTGCTTGCACTTGCTCGATCATTGGATTGAGATGATGTACTAGCCACTTGATCTTGTTCATTGTCATAAGATCCACTTGCACTAACTTGATTTGTATCATCTTGCACATTTGAGTTGGAGAGCACTTGCACTTGATCATCTTCATCATCATTCACTTGCCTAGGTCTCAATTCACCAACATCCATGTTCTTCATGGCATTTGAAAGTTGAATGCCTCTAACATCTTCCAAGTTCTCATTCTCTACTTGTGAACCCTTGGATTCATCAAATTCAACATCATGAACTTCCTCAAGAGTACCACTATCCAAATTCCAAACTCTATATGCTTTGCTTGTAGGTGGAATAGCCAAGTAGGAATCCTTCATCACATTTCTTGTCAAACTTGCCCAATCTTATGCCTTTCTTCAAGATATAGCATTTGCAACCAAAGACTCAAAAATATGCAATATTAGGCTTTCTACCATTCAAGAGCTCATATGGTGTCTTCTCTTTCAATCGGTGACAATAGAGGCGATTGCTACAATAGCACGCCGTGTTGATAGCTTTGGCCCAAAAAGATTGACTCACATTGTACTCACTAAGCATAGACCTTGCCATATCAATGAGTGTTCTAGTTCTTCTCTCAACAATGGCCATTTGATTGTGGAGTGTACTTGGCTGAGAATTGATATCTAATTCCAAATTCATCATATAACTTATCAATTCTAGTGTTCTTGAACTCACTACTATTGTCACTTCTAACTCTCTTGATGGTTGTTTCAAACTCATTGTGAATGCCTTTGACAAATGATTTGAATGTTGCAAATACATCACTTTTGTCCACTAGAAAGAATACCCATATGTATCTAGTATAGTTATCCACTATTACAAAGCCATATTTGTTTCCACCGATACTAGTGTATTGTGTTGGCCCAAACAAATCTATGTGCAATAACTCAAATGCTTTGCTAGTGCTCATCATGCTTTTCTTAGGATGGGTGTTTCCAACTTGTTTACCAGCTTGACAAGAGCTACAAAGCTTATCCTTTTCAAACACAACATCTTTCAAGCCTCTAACCAAGTCATGCTTAACCAATCTATTCAATTGTTTCATTCCAACATGACCAAGCCTTCTATGCCATAACCAACCCATGCTAGACTTAGTGAACAAGCATGTAGATAATTTAGCTTTACTAGCATTGAAATCAACCAAGTATAGATTCTCATATCTAAAACCTTTGAAGATCAAGTTAGAGCCATCTACACTTATGATTTCTACATCATCTATCCCAAATATGCATTTGAATCCAAGATCACACAATTGAGCCACAGGATAGCAAATTGAAGTTCAAGCTCTCTACTAGCAACACATTGGATATGCTCATGTCATTGGATATTGCAATCTTACCAAGCCCTTTGACCTTGCCATTGCCATTGTCACCAAATGTGATACTATCATAACCATCATTGCCATTGGTGTTGATTGAGTTGAACATTCTTGCATCACCGGTCATGTGTTGAGTGCACCCACTATCAAGAACCCAATGCCTTCCTCCGGCATTGTAATTGACCTACAAAAGAAGATCAATTCTTTTTAGGTACCCAAACTTGCTTGGGTCCTTGAAGGTTAGTCACTAGACTCTTTGGTACCCAAATGGCTTTCTTCTTTGAGCCCATCCATGGTTTACCAATGAACTTAGCCTTCACACCATTTGTACCCTTAGTAAGCATATAGCATGAATCAAGCTTAATGGAGGATACATTAGCATTTTTGCTCTTGTTTTTGCATTCTTGCTCTTTATGACCAACTTGCTTGCAACTAGTGCAAAATTGACCATTGTTCTTCACAAAACTAGTCTTGTGAGGAGCAAAGGCCGCCTTGTCCTTTCTTGGGGGTATAGCCCAATCCCTCTTTGTAGAGAGAAGCTTCTTTGGCTACCCAAGCACATAAGCAAGTGGTCCTCACCACCATAAGCTTAGCTAAGGTGTGAGTGAGCTTATTGACCTCCTTCTTGAGGTTCTCATTCTCAACTACTAGTGAGGCATCACAAGTGAGACCATCACTACTAGATGAGGTAGAAGTGGAAGTGCTACAAGAAGGGTTAGTGGAAGCAACAATGATAGGCATAGATAATGATTCATCAATTATATCACAAGTTAAGCCTATATTGCAAGTTTCAACATGCTTCTTTTTATCTTGTTCATTAGGCAAAGTGGAATGAGCCTTTTCAAACTTTTTGTGAGCCTTGCCAAGCTTCTCATGAGTTGTTTTGAGCTCATCAAGGGCTTGCTTAAGGGCTTTTACCTCCTTATTCAAGCTCTTGCATTCCCTTCTCTTAATGTCAAAGTGTTCTTTAGCATCTTCTAGCATGTCAAATAATTCATCTTTAGTGGGTTCATCATTATCACTATCACTATCATTTTCATGTTCATTTTCATCATCATGTTCTTCATCACTTTCATCATCACAAGATTGTACCTTAGTGGCCTTAGCCATGAAGCATGATGAAGATTCGAAGAGAGAAGGCTTCTCATTGATGGCAATGCTTGCAAGAACCTTCTTCTTGGTGGTCTTGTGATCATCACTATCATCATCATCATCACTTAAGGAATGATCACTATCCCAAGTGACTACATATGAACCACCCTTCTTCTTCTTGAAGGCCATCTTATCCTTCTTCTCTTTCTTTTCCTTTTGTCTTTCTTCTTGTTCTTCTTGTTGTCATCATCATTGTCGCTATTGTATGGGCATTGGGTGACAAGATGATCTTTGCTTCCACACTTGAAGCACCTTCTTGATTCTTCTTTGTTCTTGGATGAAGATTTCTTTCTTCTTGCATGGTAGCTCTTCTTCACCATGAACTTGCCAAATCTTTTGACAAAGAGAGCCATCTTCTCATCATCATCATTATCCTATGAATCATCCTCTTCACTTGATGTCTCTTGTTTAGCTTTACCCTTGGATGATGTGGCCTTGAATGCCACACTCTTCTTCTTGTCATCCTTCTTCTTATCTTTCTTCTCTCTCTTTTCTTCCTTCTCATCATCATCTCTATAAGCATCATCAGTCATGATATCTCCCAAGATTTGGTTTGGTGTCATTGTGTTCAAACCGGTCCTCACTAGTAAGGTGACCAACATGCCAAATCTTGCGGGCAAACATCTCAAGAACTTATTGGAGAAGTCCTTGTCCTCTATCTTCTCACCAAGTGCTTTGAGATCATTGACAATCACTTCCATTCGATGGAACATGTCCGGCACACTCTCATCTTCCTTCATCTTGAAGCTTGCAAACTTCTCTTTGAGAATATATGCCTTTGCACCCTTCACGGCTTGAGTGCCCTCAAATGATTCTTCCAATTTCTTCCAAGCTTCATGAGCCATCTCAATATTCTTGATTTGCTCAAATGTTCTCACATCAATTGCATCATGAATGGCACTTAGAGCAATGTCATTATTTTGGAGAAGTACTTCTTCGGCCGCAGGTGGGATTTTCCGGATCCTCAATCTCAATTTTGGTTTCTACCACCTTCCATACCTTTCTATTGATTGACTTGATATATGTGGTCATCTTTGACTTCCAATAAGAATAATTTGAGCCATCAAATTGGGGTAGGCTTCTTAGTGTTGTTGATTTGAGCCATTTTAACACCGAAGGTTGTTAAGCCTCAAATAACGGTGACCTCGGCTCTGATACCACTTGAAAGGTCCTAATGGCTAGAGGGGGGTGAATAGCCTAATAAAATTTCTACAACAACACTTAACAAAATAGGTTAGACAATTATGAGGCGAAGCAAGTGTTGCGCTAGCCTACTCAAAATGCAAGCCACCTACCACAATTCTAGTTTAGATAGTGTCGATTCACACAAGAGCTATGACACTACCCTATGTTAGTGTGCTCTCAAAGGCTAACTAAAGAGCCACACCAACCAAGCAAGCAAGCTCTCACAACTAGCTACACTAAAGAGCTTGTCAACTAGTTTGCGGTAAAGTAAAGAGAGTGATCAAGAAGATTATACCACCGTGTAGATGAAGGAACCAATCAATCACAAGGATGAATAATAATGAAGACCAATCACCTCGGAATCAATGATGAACACAATGATTTTTACCGAGGTTCACTTGCTTGCCGGCAAGCTAGTCCTCGTTGTGGCGATTCACTCACTTGGAGGTTCACGCGCTAATTGGCTTCACACGCCAAACCCTCAATAGGGTGCTGCACAACCAACACAAGATGAGGATCATACAAGCCATGAGCAATCCACTAGAGTACCTTTTGGCTCTCCGCCAGGGAAAGGTCAAGAACCCCTCACAATCACCACAATCGGAGCCAAAGACAATCACCACCCTCCACTCAACGATCCTCGCTGCTCCAAGCCATCTAGGTGATGGCAACCACCAAGAGTAACAAGCGAAATCCATAGTGAAACACGAACACCAAGTGCCTCTAGATGCAAACACTCAAGCAATGCACTTGGATTCACTCCCAATCTCACAAAGATGATAAATCAATGATGGAGATGAGTGGGAGGGCTTTGGCTAAGTTCACAAGGTTGCTATGTCAATGAAAATGGCCAATGGTGTGAGCTTCAACTGGCCATGGGGCTTAAATAGAAGCCCCCATGAAATAGAGCCGTTATACCCCTTCACTGGGCATAACGTGGGGTGACCGGACTCTCCGGTCCAACTGACCGGACGCAGCACCGGACGCACCGGTCGTGAATACCGGACACGTCTGGTTGGCATACCGGACATGTTCGGTAGCCGTCAGACTGCCACGTGTCCAGTTCAAACAAACATAGCCGTTGCTACCTAATCTGCCGACGACCGGACGCTCACACCAGACGCTGAGTCACAAATGACCGGACGCTGAGCCACAGCGTCCGGTGGAGTACAATAAGCATCCTTGCTCGACCGGACGCGTCCAGTGATACCAAACCGGATGTAGCCAGCGTCCGATCGACTGTCCTACCGTATACTGCTTTTTCTGATTCACACCGGACGCGTCTGGTCGCTGAGTCTGTCGCCAAAATACTGGACGTGTCCTGTCACATACCGGACGCGTCCGGTCACTCTGTAACCAGCGCGACTAACTCTTCTTCGAATCTATCTTATTCACCCTTGCTCAAATGTGCCAACCACCAAGTGTATCACCTTGTGCACATGTGTTAGCATATTTTCACAAACATTTTCAAGGGTGTTAGCACTCGACTAGATCCTAAATGCATATGCAATAAGTTAGAGTATCTGGTGGCACTTTGATAACCGCATTCCGATATGAGTTTCACCCCTCTTAATAGTACGGCTATCAAACCTAAATGTGATCACACTCTCTAAGTGTCTTGATCACCAAAACAAAATAGCTCCTATGGTTTATACCTTTGCCTTGAGCTTTTTGTTTTTCTCTTTCTTCTTTCCAAGTCCAAGCACTTGATCATCATCATGGTGTCATCATCATCATGCTATGATCTTTGTTTGCTTTGCAACTTGGAGTGTGCTACCTATCTCATGATCACTTGATAAACTAGGTTAGCACTTAGGGTTTCATCAATTCACCAAAACCAAACTAGAGTTTTCAACGGGCATGCCTCCTCTCTCTGGCTAGCCGCTCGTCCCTCATCCTTGCCGAAGTGCCTCGTCCTCGTCATCACCGCCTCATCCTCGTCATCCCTGGCTCCACACGTTGCATTGTCGTGCGCTCATCGTCTGCCTCATTGGAGCTCGGCACGCCCCACTGGCCTTGCCTCCATGCCATCCTCACTTGTCACCCCGCCGGCCTCGTCTCCGTGCCATTCTCACTCGTCACCCCGCCGGCCTCGCCTCGAGCTCATCACGCCCCGCCGGCCTCGCCACCGTCGTTCACGCGTGTCGTATGTCAGCATCCTCTCCTTCCTTGTCCTCAGTGATCAGTGGCGGATACAGTGTATATATGTGTATATGTGTGTGATATAATGATGATCATGTTGTACATGTATATGAGTGATCAGTGGTGGATCTAGAATTTTGTTAAAGGGTATGACATACCAAAATTTCACATGTATTTCGGTAAAATCTATTTACCAACTCGGTAAATAGTTATAAAAATTTGCTACTCAATTCGGCATATAAGCAAGAAAAATATGATAAGTCTTCAATTTATAGATTAGTTCCTCTATTTTTATAAGGCGCACACGTATATCAAGAATCGAACTTTAATATCTTTGACCAATATTTGACTAACAAATTTGAATTATTATAATGCAAATTGGAAAATTCTGATACTGTTAGATTTGTAATTAAATGTACTATTCAATTATCATAAGTTCATAAATATCAATAATATAATATAAAATAAATTAATGGTTACAACATAATTTAGGAGACCGTGTCATGTGAAACTACGCCGTTGATGTAGGAGTACAAAGTTGAAAAATTGCATGAAGTACAATATGAATATATATCAAGCGGACGCCACCGCCCGCGAGCTCACCGATGTCGAGAAGGTCACTTAGAAATCATGCCTTTTATTTTTTAGAATTAATTTTTCTAAGAAATGAAAAACTTAGAAAATAGTTAGAAAATTGTAGAAAATCTGTACTAGTTGAACTTGCGGACCGTGTTCATCTCGGCTAGCATGTTCTCTGCTGAGCGGTAACGGACGTCAAGAAGGAGCTTTGATTCTACGAGAGAGAGCGGCAACGGTCGTGGAAGACCGTGTTCCCTTCCTCGTAGAATCGGAGCTCTTCCATGGCCAAGTACGGTGCCGTCCGGTGGAGAAATGCTCACCAAGATGATCACGTAAGCAAGGTCAACTAGTACAGATGGTTATTTATTTAAACATGTTTTTGAGCTAGAATTTGATGGATATTTGATAACTTCAGACCTACAAATGTCATCTACAAATGTTACTATCCTCGAGGTGGCACGTCCTGCTGGAGTCCATTTTATAGATATAGTTTTTATTTTTTATAGATATATCTAGTGGTGTAAAAGCTAGATGGCTACCCCGAGAGACAACATGGATGAAGAAATGATGGATATTATCAACATCGGCACTCAATTTGCCGATGGTGACCAGCAGGATGTAGATGACGGGAGTCAATACCTGGCTCTTGAAGATAACTAAGAAAATATTGTGCAAGAAAATACTGGCGAGGTATATATATTTGAATATTATATATATATATTTGAATATCTATCATCTATTCTGTGTACACATGATATTTATTTATTCTTTTTTTAAACGTAGCCCTCTGGATCGACGACCACAATGGCGAAAAGCAAAAATATTCGAGGCCCAAAAAAGCCATTGGAGGGGCGCTACATAATATCAGAATTCAATATCGAGACAGGCGAACCACTTGGTCCACATGCAAGGAAATTCGTGCAACACTGTGGGTGCCTTATAAGGGATAGACTTCCGATCAGTGCCCGTGAATGGAAGCAAAAGATCAACGAGCCTCATGTTAGTTTTATCTCTGATCTTGATAAGAATTTAATTTGGGATGATATCCTTCAACATTTCACGTTGCAAGTGGATGATTATAATGATATCAACGATGATGAATTGAAGGAGCTAGTTCAAAAGTGGGCTATGAAGAAGATGGCCACACAATTCCAGACTTGGAAGAAATCCCTATACACGAAATACGTCAAGAAGAACCTAACGCCTAATTTCAATACTAGTGGCCCGCTCGCGAAGTTGAGGCCCTACTGGAATGATTTTGTACAGTACAAGACATCGGAAGAGGGTGAGGAACGGGTGAGAAGGAACCAAGAGAATGCCCGACATAATGTATACCACCATGGCATGGGATCAGGTGGCTACACGACTGCCATTCCCAAGTGGGAAAAAATGTAAGCGGACATTCTTGCCAAGGGTATCACACCAGAATCACTCAATTGGCCCAAACGCGTGAAGAATTGGTTTTTTGCTCATGGGGGAAGACTGGACCTAGAGACCGGGAAGCTGGTTCATGGCCCAAAACTCGAAAGAGCAACACAAAGATTTTCTTATGCTCTACAAGCTAAAGCTATTGGTGCGTTTAGGCCCAATAGAGAGAAGGATAAACTGACGTATGCCATTAGGACTACTGAACACAGTGGCCGAACGAGAGGTTTAGGATGAAACATTTCTTGGGAGCATGGTTTCCCTAACGACAGAGATACCTATAGAAGCCGGCAGAGAAGGAAGGATGAGGAAGCAGTGTAGATCAGCAGGTTGGAGGAATATGTTCGTGAGTCACGGGAGACGTTGCTTCAAGCACAGGAGCGCGAAAAAGACATGCAAGCTAGAATGCAGGATGAAATCATAAAGCAAGTGTAAATAGCAATGAATACCCAAAGGCAGGCATCAGATCTAGGAATCAATATTAATATTAGCCCCCCTGATCATTTGAAAACAGTTGTGCTTCCACGGAGTTGCCAAATCAAGATGACGCAATGCTACGTTTCCCCGTGGATGACATCACTGCACCGTTTACATCATGTGAGCTACATATTCCAAAAGAGAATGCCACAATCATGGTGGCTCTCGGTGTTTTTTCTCCTCTAGATCCTACCAAGACACCAAGAATCCACGGGGCAATAATACCACCTGGATATGTTAGCGTCTCAGTGGATAAAGTTAACAAAGGTTTTAGTGATTTGGCTCTTGACATTCTAGGAGGTGATGGGGAGAAGACTCTAGGAGAAGCAGAAAAGACATTCATACTATGGCGCAAGTGCTACATCATTATTCCTGGGGTCTCTAGTCCACCGCTGCTTCCTCAACTGCCAGACAATAGGTGCGGACAAAAGTGAACGAAACAATTTTTTCACTAATTTTCTATTGACATGCATGATTAATAATAATAATTTCTTATACCTAATTATTCTTTTTTGTACTCACACAGCAGGGCCTCTGCCAACCTAAGTCCAATTATTCAATCTCCAGATCATCATAGTGCTCCGGGCAATGATTATGCAATGCCACCACCGCCACCACCTCCAAGGAGGTCTCCAATGGCTGCCCCGCCTCCCTTCATGACCAAGAAGCATCCAACTCCTAAGAGGTCCGCCCCGCAAACGAA
This sequence comes from Miscanthus floridulus, assembly GCF_019320115.1. Taxonomy (NCBI): domain Eukaryota; kingdom Viridiplantae; phylum Streptophyta; class Magnoliopsida; order Poales; family Poaceae; genus Miscanthus; species Miscanthus floridulus. The sequence goes on along the minus strand of NC_089594.1, from coordinate 14,873,841 downwards.
GCCGTTGGCCCACCAGTCGGTAAAGAAGAAAGCCTCCTCTAATCCAGTTATTCCCCAAAAACTGTCTCACGAGAAAAGTGAAAAGGAATTAAATGCTGCAGTACAAAAAGATGTGAGCAGTTTCTTCGAAAAAGTAAGAAAGCAACGAGAAGCGAGAGAGAACCCGGAGAAACCATACTTCTACCTACCTCCAGATCTTCTAAGAAAGAAGGTGGACCAGAAAAAGCGGGAATCTCAAAAGACCCTATCAAAATCGGACTACGACCGCTCTCTCACCAAGTCATTTGAGGCGGCGCAGAAAAAGACTAGAGCAGGGAAAGGTGTTGCACAACTCGGACAACAATCGCAACAATCAGCCCCCCCTCTTATCATTCGTAATGAATATGGTTCAAACTTAGACTTACTAGACGTCGATTTTGGGGACCTGGCTCGGTTTTACGAGGATACCGGTTTGGACCTTGCCCAAGTGCTCACTGAAGGATCATCTGCTCCGAAAGTGGATCCTTGGAAGAAATTTGAACATGGAAAGAGTCTATACAACCCTGAGGCCTTAGGTGAACTGGGTACGCAAATGTACCTGCTAAATAAGTGGTACGTGACGGCGTATGAACGGGGAGAGAACTTTGTTTCTGTCAGAGTTAGAAACCAACATTACTTCCGTGGCGATGATGTTATATATGTCGAGTTTTTAGAATTACACCAACTTTGCCAACTGGACTCTCTCGACAAAAGTCTCATTAGCTGTTATTGTCTGTAAGTGTAATTATTTTCTACTATTAAAGTGTATATATATAAAGCTATATGTATATATATAAATTATATATCCTCACACTATATTTTTATATATGTAGATATGAGATGACAGAACTCAGAAAGAGAAAGGATAATGATGTTGGTTTCGTTGATCCAAATGTCGTATTCAAACACCCTAATCCCCCGCCTCAATGAAAAGCTGAACTCGAGAAAAATCTCATGAGGTTCTTAGTGAACCAACAAAACAAGGACATACTCTTCCCCTACAACTTCAAGTGAGTGTTAAATAATTAATGTCGATCATATGGATATTTGTTCAATTATTTGCTTACTAGCTAAGCTATCTCCCATATATATATATATATATATATATATATATATATATATATATATATATATATATATATATATATATATATGTTGACTCTAGTTAATGTCGATCATATTTGTGTATAAAAACATATGCAGCAATCATTGGATATTGATGGTCATCGATATGGCCAATAGTCGGTTGAGCATTTTAAACTCGTTAAGAAAAGAGCAAACAGAGTACCAAGACATGATAGATATTATCCAAGAGTAATTTGGTCTCTCTAGCAACTATATATACCCCGATCTCTTAACTGCAACAATTATTAAAGGCTAAATTAATTTTTTATTTACAGTATCAATATGGCAAGAGATGAATCTAGAGCATTAGAATCTGAATCTATATACAGTATCAATATGGTAATTTGTAGCCCTTAAGATGAAAGAGATTATTTATTTTACTTCAATATGGTAAATTGTAGCCTTTAGAATCTAAATCTATCATGCATTTTATTCTTATAAAAATATATTTCAATATGGTAAATCTATCATAAAAAAATGACTCTTTGTAAAGATCAGAATTTTTTTTGCATATGTACAGTCAAAATTAAAAAAATGACTCTTTGAAAAGTGATATATACACTCTTTTTGTTTTAGGGTAGTAAAGGGTGGAGATTGTAACGGGCTCATTGACTTGATGAGCCAGCAGGAATGTGGCCCGTGCGTACGAGCTCAGAGCCCGTGCCCGTGGCTCCCTGCGGATAATTCGCACTGTACCCGTCAACTTTGAATTCGATGGGCCCGGCCCTGTGTCGACAGATCTGAAACTGAAGATGACCAGGGCACCGTTTGGATGCCGAAATTTTTAGCGAAACGACATCATAGCATTTTCGTTGTTATTTGGTAAATAGTATCAATCATAATCTAATTATGCTTAAAAGATTCGTCTCATGAATTTCATCTAAATTGTGTAATTAGTTTTATTTTTTATTTATATTTAATGCTTTATGCATGCGTCTAAAGTTTCGATGTGACAAAAAATCTTAAAAAATTTGGCGTTTTGGAGGGGACCTAAACAGGCCCCAGGTGACCACACGCACGAGTTGCACGGTTTGGCCTTGCCCATGACGTCACCTCCGTGACGCCACTCTGCTGTTGCGTGGCTGATGAAGAGACATGCATGTACTCAAGTACAAACATGCATCTCATGTCACGCTCCGGAACGCGAACAGCGACCTGCGACCCCTGGCAGTCTGGCATGCACGCAGCACCCTCGCCGCCGGCAGCCGGACTCCGCCATGGAGGCCCCGCCTGCCAGCAAAACGCGACTTAGGGTAAATCTTTTACAACACGAATCTTGCACCAGTCACCTTGTCCCCTGATTTTGCCACGTCGCCTGTTATTCTGCACCGTCTGATCTTTATTGGGCCGTCAAAAAGCAGACATTGCAAGTACCCTTTCTAGAGCCTGCGTTCCTGTGCCGACCAAGAGTTGATACGGAGGGTCGGTCCCACATCTCTTCGGTGCGCAGGGGCACGGGCAATCGACTCCGCATTGCCTATGACGACTTCACAGATGTTCAGGAGCTGATATATGGATGGATTTTACCACTCGCACTTATTTGTTTTTTTTTCAATTGATAATAAACTAGAATTGTTCTAGTGAATCGGAATACTCCCTCCCTAAAAAAAACACAATTCTAGCTTAGGCCTTCAGGTATCAAACGTATCTTCCTCATATACCTTGTTCTGTTTGTTTCATCTGGCTCTACGGTATCAAGGGGCTTCCTAGAATAGCTATCTTCCTTGCTATGAATTCCTATTTACTTCTCGGCTTTGATGTACGGTGTTTGCTAACATTCCATAGTTAGTGATTGATTAGTTGAACTGATTAAGTTTGTTCTAATGCCACACTATTTATTTTGGCTCGCTATATAATGTTTGATAAAATAGTGGTGCGTTTCTTCATCCTGCATCCCAAAGTAATGATCTACTAGCATGCTCTAAGTAGGGCACGGCAAAGCCGCGCTAGTTTTTCTAGTGGTTTATTCGGTTGCAATTGCACTGTTCACCTCTACTAAAAGCATCAGATGTTGTTGCGGCCTGTACGTGTCTTTTTCTCCACTCACATCTCACTGTAGCAACAGCGGGGTAGCCGTAGCCGAATAGTCCAAATTATTGTAATGCAGTTGCAATGCAGCCATTTTCTCTTATTCGAACAAGCCAAATATAGATGTAGAGTTTATGAATGAATCGTATTATTAACCCTATAAACACTAGTCGTGCACACAACTATAAATTCACGTGTAGGCCTCACTATACTTGCTCATGGGCCTGATTAGATCGAGACGGTACTGTACAATTGGTCTTTGGCTTAGGATGATAATAAGCTGGCTAGTTAACTACATGGACTAAACGAGCTAAGCCGAGCCGCTAACCGAGCTGAGTCGAATGAGCTATACAAGGAAAAAGTCCACTTTACCTCTTTCATCTTTTGCGAAAGTCAGCTTTGCCTCCCTGAACTCGAAAACCAGACACAGGCCCTCACTCATCTATCAAAACCGTGCACTTGACCCCCAAAGCTGGTATGCACGCTGGTTTTTGCCTTGCTGGCGCCACATCGGATGTGGGGCCCACGCTGACTCAACCCAAGACTTAATGAAAAAGAGTAGGCCCGTTCATCTTGACTCCATCTCGTCTCCTACCCCTGCGGCGCTGCTCAAACATCGCCGCAGCGCTCTTCCTCGACGCCTTCTTGCCACGCTGCCCTTAGACTCTTCCTTGCTTCCCCTCGATTTCCCTATGGCCCCTAGCACATCGCGTCCGCTCCTGCCGCAGCCAAAATCCGCGCCGGAGCCACCGCTTGGAGAAAGTGGGCTGCCGCTAATCTGGTGTCTGTACTGCGGCATGGGGAGGATTTTGAAGCTGATGTCAAAATCAGATGAGCATTCAATTGAAAGGTTCCTCAAATGCTCGAGGAAGTACAAAAATGTTCGGTTTCCTTATTGAAATTTATGGTGGTAAATCAAAGTTAGGGTTTGTACAGTGGGGACTGGTTTTTTTTGCCATTTCAGTTTCCTCTTTGTGAGTTCTACATGTTCGAAGAAGAATATGCCAACTTTCTTGTTAATTATGGGATGCTTCAAGAGTCTCAGATGTGTCATTACCGTCCATTGGAGATGACAGAGACTGTGGAAGGGATTGTGCAATCTGAGATGTATGAACTGAAGAAAGAACCTGTTGGAAGGACTGCAGCTGCGGCTAAGAAGGGAGGCACGAAGAAGAAGCAAGGACATATGAATTGGATGATATGTGTTGGTGTTGCTGTACTAGTGTTGTTAGGTTTCAATTCCGCCATTCTCCTTGTGTTGGTGCTGATGCAAATGTTTAAGTGATAGCTGTTTAATTATTATAAAATGGGTCTGGTTCGTTGATCCTCGATACTCAATGTTTAAGTGACAGCTGTATAATTATGTGCTTGGCTTGCTTCAATCTTATTGAATTGACATTTTCAACTATCTGAACAGAAATTGGCTCGCCATTCCTTAACTTGTACAAGTAGAATGATGGCCAGAGAAGGAGCTGCACAAACCTTACAGTTCAGTGTTGCATCAGTTTTCCGACAATGACACTAGAAATAGGCATGCACCATAATAATGCTTACAATATGATATCATGTCAGTCAGCTCTACTCTCACTCATCCGGATGGATATATATAGGCATGTTCTCACAGATAACACAACACTGGCGAACACATATAAGTATAGTTGTCCATGCAGCCCGAGGCACGACGGCACGGCACGAAGCCCGCTTTTTTAGCCCGACACGAGTACGGCATGGCCCGGTGACATGCGGGCCCGGGCTGGCCCGGCCCGAGGGAGCAGGCCGTGCCTGGGTCGCTGCTCAGGCCCGTGGGCTGGCACGGCATGGCCCGGCCTGCGTCAGCCGGCCCGACAGCGGCCCGGCCACCCCCCTCCCCCTCCTCACTCCACTCCTCCCCTCCCGGCCCACCATCCCCGCGGCCCAACTGGCCAGCCCACCGTCCCCGCCTCATATATGAGCCGCACCCGCACGCCACGGCCGCGGCTGCTCTCCCCCGCGCAGCCCCACGCAAATACGCGGCGGCACACATGGCGGCCCCGAGAGGCGGCGGCCCCTTCCTTCACCAGCAGCAGCGGCCCCTGCCCCCACCAACAGCAGCGGGTGCAGGACGCGGAGGCACTCCGCGCTGGGCAGATCTACTTCGTGCTGCCCACGGCCACGGCGCCTCCTCCATCCCCACCCCAGGCGCGCTCGCGGCACACATGGTGGCCCCTGGAGGCGGCGGCCTCTTCCTTCACCAGCAGCAGCGGCCCCTTCCCCCACCACCAGCAGCGGCAGAGGTGGCCCCTTCCCCACCAATAGTAGCGGGTGCGGGACGTGGAGGCGCTCCACGCTGGGCAGATCTACTTCGTGCTGCCCGCTGCCACGCACCGCCGCGGCCTACGGCGCGAGGAGGTCGTCGTGCTCGCCGTCAGGGCCTCCGCCACGCTCTCCTCCCGGGCCGCCTCGGCCGTAGTGCCTGGCCTACCCTCTCTGGCTCTCTCCCTTCCCCTGCTGATGCGAGCCTCGAGCCGGCCTGGCCTGTTAAAAAGGTCGTGCTTTCCGGGCTGGCCCGGCACGGAAAGTGGCTCGACGGGCCGTGCCTAGGCCGTCAGCTAGGCACGGTGTACTGGGGCAGCACGGCCCGGTGGCCCGTCGTGCTCTACCGTGCCGTGCCCTACCGGATCGTGCCTGGCACGGGCCCGTGCCGTGCCGGGCCAGGCGGCCCAAATGGCCAGCTATACATATAAGTGCAAATAATTGTCATACATAGCATACTTATTCAAGTTTGGCATACAGCCAGCAAGCTATACACATCACAGCTTATCGGATTGCCATGGAGGAAGCATCAGGAGTGGAGCAGTTCCAGATCTCTTTGGAGCAGGCTTGGACTTCGACTTGGCCGGTTCTTGAGTTGACACGCGAACAGATGTAGTCCCGCCAGTTAACTGTACATGCACACTAGAATTAACATTGGAAGTGGGCACTCTGGCTTGCAGGTCAATTGTAGCTGAGCCAGAAGGAATTGTCAAAACCCTGGCATGTGCACTCGATTTGATGATGTTATGTGAGTTTGTTGCCTTTGCCTACATCACTTACATAAAGCTAGAATTAATTTCAAATACAAGCTGCATAAAATAAAACTTTGAGATGTAGGTAAACATACCTTTTTTCTGACTCTGTGTACTAGATACATCAGATGTGGGCTTCCTTTTTGTACAGCTTGTGCTGCTCTTTTGTGTATTAGACAACACAACAACAGCATTTGGGTTACCTCCTGCAGCTGACTGAGAACCTGCTAGCTTTGAGCTACCTCCTCCCTCTGAGTTCAGTGCATGTGTGTTGCCTGCCTGTGAGTACTGCCCTTTAGCTCCATCTGGTAGTCATACAGCCTAGAGTACTGCCCTTTAGTTGCATCAAAAGCTTTCTTCATCACTAGTGCTTTTGCTCTCTTTAGCTTCGACATAGTAACATTGGCAAACATTTCTTCTTGCACTGTCTGCAACATATGCCCAAGTTTCCAGCAGGGGTTGGCAAAAATAAATTTCTCATATTTTCTAGCAATTCTAGTTGAGGTGACTAGTTTATTGTCTCTTCTAGGTGGACACACATGATTATTGATAAATGTAGATATTTGCCAACTATCAGTCCTAGAAGTATTTGACAACAGACATACCCATGGGCAACCTTTCCAAACACATATGACCCTCACCCTCTTTGGATCGTCCTTAGCAAACCAAATAACCTTTCTATCATCCAAGCCATGTTTAATTACAGCCTTTTTGAATTGCTTCTTAGAACTAAACTTCATTCCCAGCTTAAACTTGACAACAAGATTCTTCTTGTTAAATCTTGGATACATGCTACCTTGACCCAGACCCCCTAACTCATCAATAGATTCAGCATCGCTACTGTCTATATATGGAGTGCAGTTGCCATCATCCTCATCCTCTTGCCTACTTTCTAGCATAGATACAACACCCTCATATATCACATCATCTAAGCCTACTGCCTCACCCCTCTTGAACTTCTTCTTGAAATTCCTAAATTTCCTATATATGTGGGCCGCTTCTTCATCATCACCTGAACTGCATGAGTCTCTAGGCATGTACTCACTGTCAGTGTCAGACTTCTCATCTCCATATGTCTATCAAGGCATGTTATTTGCATGTTCTTTCTCTTTATTCGGACTACTGTAAAATTGTTTGACAAGGGCAACTTGCTTCTCTACTTCTTCTTTGCTTTCAATTTTCCTAATACTCAAAGGTTGCAGATCTTCATCTTCTATCTCATCATCCTCTAAATTATCTTCCATCTCTTGCTCGTAGTCACTTGCTTCATCTGTTGCATTCTGCTCGTGAGTTTCAACATACACATCTACAACTCCACCTTCAACAATGTAGTCAGACATGTACTGGCACACCTGGTCATCAACCAAAGCTCTTAGGCCTGTACTCATGTCTCTCCCTGGAAACAGCTAATGCAACAATGTGCCTTCTTTGACAGTGCAATGATCACGGAGATTACCAACAACTTCAGGTAGTGACAACTTATCTCGGTCTATATAAGACATAGCTTGAGTACCTCCAACATAAAACAGTCCATTGCTATTCCTCAAGAAGTCCCCATTAAAATGAAACCGAACAGGGAGGAAGTCGCAAACATCCATTGCTAAGCACCTGTAGCCTAAAGAGGTCCAATAAAGAACATACACGCTATGAGGTATAGTCTTATAAAATAGGTCCAATAAAGAACATCAGTGCTTAAAATATGACTACAAGTGCAACATAAAGTTGCCTATTGGCCTTAAAATATGACGAACATTGTAAAGCATAAGCTATAATCAAGGTCAGATGTACCAATTACTAGCTAATTATACAAACTCCAAGAGAATCGACCATTTCCAAACAAAAACAACTCAAAGCTACAGGGATCCATGTGTGGTTTAGCACTTACTGTGGTCACCACGTGGAGTCGATCTAACCCAGTGTTAGACGAAATCAAAATCGACAGCGGTGCCCGTGCGTGGAGTCCAAAGCCACAGCCGTACGCCGTCGCGCAAGCCTCAGCTTCGACGTCCGACGGCGCCGCAACCAGAGCCGCGATGTCCGCCGCCGTGCAGCGCGAGCTAGGGTTTCGATTTAGGGGGAATTTTCTGGTCACGGACAACACAAGGGCACATGCCTACTCTTTTTCATCAAGTCTTGGGCTGAGTCAGCGTGGGGCCCCACATCCGACGTGGCGCCAGCAAGGCAAAAACCAACGTGCATACCAGCTTTGGGGGTCAAGTGCATGGTTTTGATAGATGAGGGCGGGCCTGTGTCTGGTTTTCGAGTTCAGGGAGACAAAACTGACTTTCGCAAAAGATAAGAGGTAAAGTGGACTTTTTCCGCTATACAAGTACCGAGCTCTTCATTCAGTCCCCTTCATGTGCCGACCCTAGTGGAGCTGTGGAGGTGGATATCTCGGCCGTTGGCCCATTCTCCATCGCAGCCGACCCAACGATTTTGTCGGTTAGCCCAGATCCAGCCCATTAAACAGTAGCTGTCTTGCCTTTTAGTTCTGGCCCAGCCCACACACACGGTAAGTAAGGCCACATGCCTCATCGCCACTCGCCGCAGCCCGGCGTAGTTGATCGCCACGTGTAACATGTTGTCGTCACACATTGCCGTACCTTTTTTATTACTACTTATTACAAAATGCCAAATTTCTAATCCACGTTGGTAGTGACTGCTCTTCGCCAAGCACTTGTCTGTTCTGTAGCGCTGCTTCAGGAGTACTATTCAGCGATCGAACAGTATTTTTCTCTCACAACATTTCAATATAAACAGCAAGATAAGTCAAATTTCAACAAAACGAACAAGGCCTAGAATTTCACAAAATTAAAAATAAATAAATAAATAAATAAAGAGGTACTGGGCTTAGCAATTTCATTCTTATTAAATGCGTACGTTTGTTTAAACAGCTCTATCGTATATTTTACTTGAAATCTTATATGGATCATGGACCTGGAGCTGCTGTTTCCGCCCTATACAAGCAAACACACTAGCTGATGCATTGTCTGGTTCTCATATATATTACATTATTTACAAAGAAAAAAGGTATATGGCAGCATACAGCGGCACACCCTCTTACGTACTTCACATTCTTATTCGACGATTAAAAGAAAATTAGTCTTTACACACTTCACTTCTGCAACCAGATTTTAACCTACACCACTAACATGACGGACCTAACTCAAAGAAGAAAGTCGTATTAGTAGTAATAAAGTAAATAAAGAGGCAGAAAAGGTACAAACCTTTTAGGAACTATCAGGGTCCCCTGTTCAAATAAGCTCTAGAGGCAACAAACAAAATACCCAATAAAATAACTCCAGGCTTATCTGTGCTCTTCTAGTCAAGCAAAGCAGTGTACTCCCTTCACACTTAAATTATAGATCGTTTTAGTTTTTTCTAGATATATAACTTTTTTATTCACCTAGACATGCACTATCTAGATACGTAGTAAAAATTATATATGAAAAAACAAAAGCAGCCAATGATTTGGAACAGAGGTAATGCCATCTAGTGAGCATGACTAAAATGAACTGAGAATCTCCTTGAGATAATTTTACTAGGGAGTAAACAAGTCACCTATTCAAATGAAAAAAACTAATGGTGCATCGCTCCCTCTAGCGAGTTCTTTGTCATGGTAGTTTTTTTAAATGCTAGCAATACAAAAGTACTAAGGCCCCGTTCGGCTTACCCCATATCCAGCTTGTTCGGTTTCTTTTTTCAGCTGAAACAGTATTTTTCTCTCACAACAGTGTTTTTCAGCCAATTTCAACGAAGATTCAGCAAGCCAAACGGGACCTAAGTAATCTCTCCATTTTTTGTACATTTTTTTTGTTTCAAATTGTAAGTTATAGCTTTGTCCAAAATAAAACTTGTCTAGCTTTGACCAAATTTATGGAAGAATTCATAGATTTCTATAACATCAAATAAAATTCATTAGATACACCATGAAATATAGTTTAATAGTGCATTTTTTATATTTTGCCATAAACTTAATCAAAACTAGATAAATTCGACCTAGGACAAATCTAAAACAACTTATAACTTGGAACAGAGCTTATTAGAATGGAGTATATATAACAAGCTAATTGGTTAAAAAAACTAATCATCTTGTCATAATCATATATATTTTTTATTTAAAAAAGTACTTCAGCTGGTCTATTTTGGACAAGATCCGGTCAAACTCGTGAAAAAACTTGACTACCAATAACTTTAGGATATATAGATCTCTATTCGAAGATATTTTTATAATCTTATACTTGCTAGATTTACAAGTATGCTCAAATAAATAATCAAATAAAATAATGGTTAAAGTACACATCCAAAACATAAGGTACTTTTGACCGGACGGAGTACTCGACAACTTTAACTTCATGTGTTTTTATGGAAATTTTGCTAATGTCATTGGCTAAAACCTCTATCCCTGATTTGTCACCTAAAAAAACTCAAATTTCGTTAGTAGCACTATCTATAAATTTAATCTCTTTCACGTCATTGTTGATCATATTCTGTTGACATCAAAAAGATCAATTTGCCCGCCCTCTCACTTGAACATAAATTTAGTTGCTCCCTGTTTACACCCCCAACTGAGCACATGATGTAGATTATATTGTGCTAATGCAATCAGTGGCGAAGCTATATATAAGTTTGTGGGTGCAGATGCACCCACGAAAAAAAATAAAATATCATTGAGTAGATCAATTTTTCACCATGCTTACGATTTAAGTTTACGCATCTATAAGGTAGATGTACCACCCTCTAATTTGCTCTAGCTTCGTCACTGAATGCAACCTTGGAACTTTTGAAGGATCTTGGGCCTACCCTCCACAACCACTGCCACGCTCACAGCCAAAAATAGCACAATAACAGCCAATCAGGACATCCAGCAATAGCAGCTAGCAACCACGCTTGCCCACACACTGAGCAACTCACATAGCCGACCCTAGCAGCACACAGCACATGTTTCTCAATCAAAGATTCATCTCTACCACCTCCTTTCTCACCGAGCCGCCCATTTGCTCATTATTGCCTACCTTTGCGATTTGGGGACGACTAGTAGGAGCAATACTAACATATGGATGTTGATATACTTACTCAGACAATTACCTTGATATGAAAGGATTACAATCTAACACCAATTACATGTATGAGAATCGTGTTTTTTAGGTTGCAGATAAGGGGTTTAGGTTTATGCTAATGGCATGTAAGGAATTTTTCTTCTTTTTCTTCTTTCCAATGAGTAATGACCAAGAGGCAGGCCCAGGAAGAAATTCATAATTTTGGGTCCACATCTAGGCCCAAAAGCCGAACTCAAATTTCATCTAAATGGCCACACCCTGCCTCCCCTTAGAAGTTCGAACTACTAATAACTTTGCTCTCTTTCAATTACGTGGTGAAGAGCTTAAAGATGTGATGTATAACTAATCAATGTATCATTGCAGGGATACGTGGTGCACCTATCCATCTCGCTTAACTTTGCTCTCTTTCAATTGCCACGAATATTATATATAAAGCATGATAGAGAAACGCAGGACCTCATTCTTGGACTGCACTTGACTGCTTGTTTTCGGCCTTTGCCCGTGCAAAACCTTGTTTAGTTTTGCTAAAACCAACCTTGTCACTTTTAAGACTTCGTCACTCTTTCGGATGTTAGTCAAAATTTCTAGAACCTGATGCCTCCATCACAACCCTGTCAACCCATGCAACATTTTTTTTTGGGTTAATCCTTGGCCATATTACGTAGGCGGCAACACTTACGGTGGGTAGCTAGTCGCTTAGTCCATTTGCACGCATGCCTCCGAGCTGCCAAACTTAATCCTCTGGCTAAACACAAAACATTGTGAATCAGGAGGCACCGTTCGTCCGAGCTTTCATGGTAAAAGAGAAATGCTGCATGCGATTAAAAATACTTGACATGACATGTTCTCAGGCTGCTTTGGATTTCTATTGTACTAGTATGTTATGTAAAGTAATCTGCTGCTCCCTCACTTGTACGCGCGGCAGGGGCAGGCGTCAAAAGGGCTCCCCTGCTGCTGCACTGTAGCTGCGGCAGGAAAAAGGCGCCGAAAGGCTCCCCTGCCGCACTGTAGCTACAACAGGGGCAGGCGCCAAAGTCAGCCCTGCTGTCACATCTAGTCACTGTAGCAGCATGACAGCATGGCATATCTGTGTACTATGATTAGATGAGTAGAGTTGTATATATAGCTTTCCACTGTAACTCAGTAAAGTTGAGCGAGTTCAGTAATCGATTGTACCTGCTCGACTTGAAGGTGGAGCAGCTGGTGTGGCAGCACGGCACACCAAGGAGCCATGGTTGTGGCATGCCCGGTTCGGCCATCTCAGCTTCGACGCGCTCGGTCGGCTGGAGAAGATGGTACGAGGGCTGCCCCACATCAAGCACGGAGGCAAGCTGTGTGACAGCTGCCTGGTCGAGAAGCAGAGGAGGCTGTCGTTCCCAAAGGCGACCAAGTATCGCGCGGTGGACGCTCTCGAACTCGTCCACGGCGATCTCTGTGGGCCAATCACGCCAGCCACAAATGGTGGTCGACGGTACTTCCTCCTGCTCGTGGATGACTGCAGTCGCTATATGTGGCTGCAACTCCTAACGAGCAAGGACGAGGCGACGGAGGCGATCAAGAAGTTCAAGGCGCGCGCGGAGGCGGAGAGCGGCAAGAAGCTGCGCGTGCTGCGGACTGATCGCGGCGGCGAATACACGGTGGAGTTCGCTGTGTACAGCACGGATCAGGGTGTGGTACGACACCACACCGTGCCGTACTCGCTACAGTAGAATGGCGTGGTGGAGCGGCGGAACCAGACGGTGGTCGGCATGGCTCGATCCATAATGAAGGCCAAGAGCATGCCGGCAAGGTTCTGGGGTGAGGCAGTGACCACGGCGGTGTTCATCCTCAATCGCACGCCCACCAAGGCCCTGAAGGGCAAGACGTCGTTCGAAACTTGGTATGGGCGCAAGCCGAGCATGTCCTTCATCCGGACATTCGGCTGCATCGACCACGTCAGGAAGACAAAGCCGGACCTCACCAAGCTGGAGGACAGAGCACACCGATGGTGCTCCTGGGCCATGAGGAAGGTACCAAGGCGTACCGGCTCTACGACCCACGCGGAGGCAAGGTGGTTGTCTCGCGCGATGTCGTGTTCGACGAGAAGATGGCCTAAGACTGGGACAGTCCGGGCACGGGGGAAGCTAGCGGCTTCACCAGTACCTTCGTCGTCGAGCACTTGGTCATCCACGGTGGTGGAGACGCTGGAGAGGAGGTGCCAACCACTCCAGCAACAGAGCCGAGCACTCCTAGGGCGGTGCCGAACACTCCGGGGAGGGGTGCCGAGCACTCCAGGAGTGATGCCGAGCGGTCCTACAGTGGTGTCGACCACTCTAGGACGGGTGCCGAACGCTCTCGTAGCAGAGCCGAGAGGTCTTGCAGTGGTGCCAACCACTCCAAGACTGGTGCCAACCACTCTAGGAGTGGTGACGAGTGGTACAGGAGTAGTGCCGAGCAGTGCAGCCGGGGAGCCGAGCACTTCAGGTGTTGTGCCGACCACTCCGGCGAAACAGGGGACTCCATCGACGCCGATCGAGTTCGCCTCACCTCCAAGCGACATCACTGAGTTCGTGGATGTCTTCCACGACGGTGAGGAGGTGCGGTTGCACAGGCTGGACGACATCGTCAGCAGCACAAGGTCCTCAGGCCTGACGGGTCGGCTGCTCAAGGACCTAGAGCTGCTTCTCGTCAGTGCAGAGGAACCACCCACGTTCGCGCTGGCCGAGCGCGATGCAAATTGGCAACGGGCGATGCTGGAGGAGATGAAGGCGATCGAGAAAAATGAGACTTGGGAGCTCGTTGTTCCACCTCCAGGATGTCGTCCGATCGGCCTGAAGTGGGTGTACAAGGTCAAGCGGAACGAGCGCGGCGCCATTGTCAAGCACAAGGCTCGCCTCATCGCCCGAGGCTTTGTCCAGCGCGAGGGCATCGACTTCGAGGAAGTCTTTACGCCAGTAGCGCGCATGGAGTCTATCCAACTGCTGCTGGCTTTGGCAGCAGCGAAGGAGTGGCGCGTCCATCACCTAAACATAAAATCGGCCTTCCTCAACGGCGGACTGCGGCATGCCCCACGAGCGTGGAACGCCAAGCTTGACGCCACGCTGGGCGAACTTGGGTTCACGCGGTGCGCAACCGAGCACGCATTCTACACGCGGCGACGGAGGAAGGAGAAGCTCGTCGTCGGCGTGTATGTGGATGACTTGATCGTCACCGACGCGCATGCGGAGGACATCGACAGTTTCAAGCGCGAGATGGCGTGGATCTCGACGCGCTCTCCTACCTCGGCATCGAGGTGAGACAGAGGAAGGAGGCACTCACGCTCGGTCAGAGCGCGTACGCCTCAAAACTGTTGGAGCAGAGCGGCATGGTTGAGTGCAAGCCATGCGTGACTTCGATGGAGGAGCAGCTGAAGCTGACGAAGGCCAGTACCGCGGTGAAGGTAGATGCAACACTCTACCGGAGCATCAGCGGCGGTCTGCGCTACCTAGTCCATACCAGGCCGGACATTACGTTCGCCGTGGGCTACATCAGCCGCTTCATAGAGGATCCCTGAAAGGATCAGGGGGCCGCGGTGAAGCAGCTGCTGCGCTACATCAAGGGAACGGTGGATCAAGTGATCGTCTTCCCAAAGACCAGCGGAAGTGGGTTGCAGCTCACTATATTCTGCGATGCAGACATGGCGGGGGACATCAACGGACGGCGGAGCACCTCTGGCGTGCTCGTCTTCCTCGAGTCGTCTCCAATCTCATGGCTGTCGCTGAAACAAAAGGTGGTGGCGCTGTCCACGTGCGAGGCAGAGTACGTGACGGCGGCCATAGCAGCGTGCCAAGCTGTGTGGCTGCGCCAGCTGCTAGGCGAGCTGACAGGTGTGGAAGCTCACCCACTAGCACTGATGGTGGACAACCAGCCCACCATCGCCCTCGCGAAGAATCCGGTTTTCCACGACCAGAGCAAGCACATCGACGTCAAGTTCCACTTCCTCATGGACTGTGTCGATGGAGGGTAGATCGTCATCGAGTTCGTCGAAACTGGTCAGCAACCCGCAGACGTCCTCACCAAGCCGTTCGGCCGTCTTCGGTTCACGGAGCTGAAGAAGATGATCAGCACGATGGAGACAAATCTACACATGTTTATTTGTTTACAAATAAAATAAAACTTTGAAAACTTCGGCTGGATCTTGTAAAAAACATGAGTATTTGTGAGTTGTGTTGTGACCATAGTGAATGTGGGTTATCGGTTCTAGTGTTTGATCAAAATGCACGAAGAAAGCATACAGACAACCAATAAAGAGATGGAACACATACCACACATTTGGAAAATTCGTGGACGCCTACATGCATACCTCATGGTCGACAAGCCTATGCAGATTTGGTACCTGCATGCAAGAACAGTAGGTCCATGAATAAACATTTGCACCGCTTTACAGAAAGATAACTTGCACCCCCAGTGCACTACCATAGAATAGGATTTGCATAAAGTGACACGCAAATGAAGGGTGCAGTAAATAGATATTTTTCACGCCACTGGAATGGATGAAGTGGCTAAAACCAAAAACTACTCCAGATTGCTGCAAAACGTGTAGACCCGGGTGGAAAATAGATGATTTGTTTCCAGGATGTACTATAGCAGCAAATGGTCATCCAGCCCACACTGCCATCCATGCATCCACATCAAATAGGGGCCGTCCATTCAAGTCAGATCAACAGGAGCAGGGCATCCATTCAGTTCAGTTTGGTGCTCATAACATCCTTCACAAAAGCAGCGGAAGTATTACAAGAACTAGTGGTTCGTGTGTTCCATTTTTTAATAACTAATTATAATATTATAATAAATACTTAAAAGGTAAATCAATCTAACCGTTTCATATCCACCATGTGAACTATATCCTCAATCCAAATAATGTAATAAGTAAAGCCTGCGCCTGTACAAGAGTTTGCAACTCTACCCAGGTATGTCAAAAAACAATAGTATTGACCTTGTCAGAAAACAACCCTTTACTAGCTCAGCCCATCCTCAACTGATTTCCCATGCCCGCCACCTCCACAAGGCAGAGCAGGGCATGATACTGTATGGGCCTCCTCTTGCACCATCCTTGGGGTAACATGAAATTAGTCTGAACAAGTATAATGCGCAGTTTGTTCTTGCTGTCCAGCATGTTCATGCACTCCATACTTTGATATCGATATAAATCCTGCAAAGTAGACAGAACACCCGAATCACCACCAAGTCTTTTTCAAGTCCACAGTGCAAGCTGTTGCATGTTTTTATGTAGTGCAACAGCACCAAGGCTTGGTCAACAGAGTAGAGATGGTCGTTATTCTTATCAGGTGATTTGTCAATAAAATGGGAAGTAGTCGTTGCTTTCACTAGCCAAGATATTAGATCTCAACTTACATTATAACAATTTCACCAAGACTCCATCCCCCTATCCAAATTTGCAGCTAATGGTCAATTTATATTTCTACAGAATATCTGGGACATTAAATTCTTGCAAGTCCGAAAAAATAACTGATTTTATCAATTGGAATCCTCAGCCCAGAAATACCACGAGAGGGTGCAACTATGAAAGCCTGTACAATGAACTACACAGGATGAGATTCCCAGGTGACTGACATGTCCATGGAATTATGTAGGTACCATAAATGCTCTGGCATCAATCATAATTACAATCCTAGATGACTTTTAATATTTAATGCAGTTTAATAATCCAATCATGCATATATACCAATTCTAGTTTAATCCCTGAAAAATAAATTATCAGTAACCACAAGACAAATTGGACGCAGTTTGACAAGTTAAATGCCCCATCTCCAATTCAACATTTAACAACGAATATATACCAATTAAAATTTGGCTGAGCCTTGGGCCCCTTTTGGATTGAAGAATTTTCAAATATGTTTAAATAATTTCAATCCAAAGGAAGTTGTCCCATGTAGCTTGTTCGAAAAGAATACTGAGGATGCCCAATTTGTAAGAAATGGCTTCTAATGACATCAATTCCATAGGAATGTAACATTGGCCCTGTTCGGCTTACCCCATATTCGGCTTGTTCGGCTTCTTTTTTCAGCCGGAACAGTGTTTTTCTCTCACAACAATTTAGTCGGAACAATTGTGTTAGATATCTTGGAAAGATTAATATAGTTGCAGATATATCTTATTGCAAATTCCCATGATCTTTTGTTCCATAGGATTGAATAAGCTATTAGAAACTAAAATCCAGCATTCAAAGGTTCAACTCGTGTTAAGAATATCTGAGCACATGACAAAGAATGATATCAAAACTAATCTACGAATTTCATACTGCAAAAAAAACTATATGAAACCTGATTAATGAATTCCACACAGCCAAGAATCATAAGTGCTGCAATTACCTCAAAAGATGGCCTTCTTAGTTCATTGATCCGCGGCACCTAAACAAGCAGTGGATAGTTAGGATAAAAAGGTAGAGTAAAACAGAAGTAATCTCAATGGTAGTGCTCAATTGCTACATTAATTAAATAGAAACACAACAGGTCATTCCTGAGCAAAACCATGACTATGATGAAGACAAGTCACAGGGAAAAAAAAGTATTTCATGTGGATGCAGAAGATATTAACATCTGAATGTTTACCTTCATATATGCACTATTTAAATTATTATTTCAATATTTCTAGAGCTTGATATCAACAATTTAGTTACTTCAGGACATGAAAATAATTACTTTGTGTCTGCATACTGCTGTGCAAAATGGGATAAGCATAGATGAAGGCGATGGAATATCTGCATGCTTTCCATAGTAAACAAAAATTGGCATCAATACAAGTATTCTAATCTCGCATCATCAACAGTTTGGTAAGGAAATCATTTTATTTGGCTCCAAATTTTTATATTGTGTATACATGCAAGTAGTACCAATAACATCGATAAGACTACAAGGGCGGCCAAACTTAATACCCGTAACAGCATTTGAAACACATTATCTTCATGAAATAGATCTCAATTGACAAAACAAAAGCCTTCAGCCTTCCTGTATAGTGATTAGCAGATTTACCTCCGAGAACCACAATGGCAAGGTATCTTTTTTTCCTCCAATGGAAACTTGTAATTATATGTAATTTCCTCACCGGCACATATACGCCTCTTTGCATAAATGAAAATCTTCTTCTGGCCATCAACAGTGATCACCTTTGTGTAGCAATTTGGCTGGCATGGAAAATATGAAACAACTACTTAGCATTTTACAAGCATCGCAATTGAATAATCTTTTCTTGAACACTTACGTCACAAGAATGATTTATGAACCTTGCTAACCCACCACGTTTAGTGGCATCGACCTGCATAAATTAAGATACTTGGGCAATGAGCACTAGAACGAAAAATAGAAGGTGGAATAAAAAAACTGACAGCCTTTTCTTTTTGGTTGCAGCTTGAGATTACATAGCACTATAGCAGTACGATTACCATTACCATCCATCCAAAGAAGTAGGCACTCTGTCAAGAAGTGCCCCAGTGTTTTTTGTTCAAAAATAATAATAGCACGGCTCCCAACCAACTAAAAGGTTTCCTTTATGCTCTAGCTAACCATTTTCACATATTTTGTTTATTTTGTACCCCTTGAGATAATACATGAGTTTCTTATTTCGTAATCAAAGAAAAAAAATGAAGACACCAAAGCAATACTGCATTAAGTGAGGAATGATCTGCATCACCCACCACAAAATCATCATCCAAGCGAAAGAGGTAACTGCTTCCAATCCCACTCTTCTCATATTGAGACTCACGTATGTCAGAGACCTATAGGGTACAAATCATTCTTTAACACGTTGCTCAAAACAAGCATGTCAGTGAAACAATGGTTGATTGAATAATGCATGATTACCCGCCGGTGAATCAGTTGACCAACATATTCTATAACGAAGTCTTCTGCTTCGATCAACTCAAGCGCGATCAGACCCCATTCATGGATCTTGCTCCTCTGAAAACGCAAGCACTTTTTCCTTGCCTACACATCGAGAAAGGAATAAATGAGAATCATCAGAACCACTTATAAACAGAAATTTCAGAATCAGAATATATAGTTCTGTTTTACCTTCATTTGGGTAATTTTCAGCAGCTCAGCACCTTCAGCGGCTGCTAACAGATTTCGCAGTTTAACCCGATTTGTTCTTGCAGATGAAACCTTTGCTTGAGAATTTATCCACACATTATTATTTGATGAGGCAGAAAGAATAGTCCGAACATGGTACCCTCTCACACGAGCCCTTTCTGATGGAGTAGCATTTCGCGCCCAATTGCGCCACTCCCATCCATTAATGGAAACTCTAGCACAGCCATCTGATTCTGGGCATGAGATCATCGGTTTTACCTTCTCACTGGTCTCACTGGGAATGTCCCTGCCCTTTTTTTTCTTGACATGTTTCGTGAGCATACTATTATCCGCCACATTATCATTCCCCGTAGGTGTCCTGTTAGCAACCATGTGCTTCTTTGTTGGATGAGATGACCTGGCTCCTGGAAAGGAAAGGCATATCACAAATATATACAAACCTATGTATCAGAAGAAGAAACAGATCAAAAGACTTACTTTTTGGCACCTCACTGCAAAGGAGTGTCAGATCTTGCTGGATATTCAAATCATGAGCATCATTAGCCACAGTTTTGGCTCCTTTTTTGGACGGCTTGTCCACAAATGAAACTTTCTTTGATGTCAAAGCTTTGTTTGATTCCTGGATATTTTTCACATAAATCTTGCGGTCAACAAGCTGACAAAGAGGTTTTGAAAGCTGCTCATCCATTGAGATTTCCACTGGTTTTTTTGATGTTTTTGATTGACATGTTTTCTCAAATTTCCTCTTCCTGTAGTATGTTTTTTCTTTGAGTTTTGATGATTCATCTGCGCTTTTAGTTACAGCATTTCTCCTGGTGTACCATGAGCCCAAGCACTTGCTACTTGTATCAGAGAAGAGAGATGTCCACTCTCTCACAACATTCTCATGTAGTTTTTGCCGGCAGAGAGCCAAAGTTATATATCTAGAAATCAAAGGAATAGTGTTCATTGATTTTGAAGGTCTATATATGTTTTTGTCCTTAAGTGGTAAAGGGACTAAGCCAGTCTCCATTCCAGGAGGCACTTCATCAAATTTCTCATCCAATTCTGCTGTTTTACATATATCCATCTTTTCAAATATCCTCGCATACGACATGGATAGGTGCTCTTCCACTGCACACACTTTACAAGGGAATAAGAAAAATGCAATCAAGCACAACACAGGTAAGAATGGAAGAACATAACACAAGGATGCTGCTCATTTACCATGAGAAGTGGGCATTTTATCTGTTGCCATTTCAGCAGCAGTTGATGTTTCAACTGAAGTCGGTTCAGTTGGACTGGTTCTTGTAGCTTCAACGGTATTCAGTTCTTCATCTACAGCCATTTCAATTGGACTGGTTCTTGTGGTCATAGCCATTTCAACAATATTCAGTTCATCACCTCCAGTCATCTCAATAGGATTGAGTGTTTCGTGCATAGACGTCTCAGCTGACATGGGTGATTCTGGTGCGTGAATAGGGGTACCAATTTGTTCCTGTGACATTTACCGAAACAAATTGTGGGAATTCAGGGGTATTAGCAGTAATCAGGAAAATTTCTTTTTTGCTTTCAGCTCACCTGATCAATACTGCTTTCGAGTCCAAAGCATAAACAATTTGTTATCTCCTCTGCAATAACCTCCTCAAAATAGTGAAATAAAGATTGCTTCGATGAGATATATAGTTCATTTGCCAGCATCCTCTGGACTACTGCTAAGGGGCCAGAAAATAAAGTGGTGCTTGATTCAGACTTCCCATCCATAGCACTTCCATTGACTTCTAATAAGGATGGAGAGAGGGAGTTCTCAGGAGATTTCCAACATGGTCCAAATCCAGGTGGAAAGTCCATGTCACATTCAGTAGCATCTAAATCCTGCAAAACCATGAAAGTATCACAACATATCAGCTGTGAAATAATAACAAAGGTTTATAAAACACTAAACCACTCTTATCAAGAAAGAAACACGTTCAGCCCCAGTGAAAACACCTTTGGTGACAATTCATGACTGTCTTGGGCTTTCACGTTATCAGGGATGACAGAAATACTTGTAGAGGGCAGATTCAATATACAATTTCTCTGTAACCATACATCACAGTAGTCCATAACACATTCAGACAGTATTTCGTCCCATACATTCTTCATGGATTCATAATAAACTGTTTGCCAAACTGCTGGTAGTATATCAGCAACTTTACCATGCACTGCTGTAAATTGAATTGCCACTGAACAATCCACTGGGGCAGTATTATATGAGTTGCCTTTTTTTGGAACAGTAGATGATGTGTTAACTTTGACCTTAATTGTGGAATCCTTCTTGTTGCTCACACTGTCAGGCTGCAAGCAATAGCACAACTAGGGCAGGTTATTAAAGGCTGAAAAGGAAAAGTAAGACACAGCTCCCTCCTTAGACAAACCCCTCATAAATAAAACAAACCTTAGTAACTTGGTTCTTCAGTTTTGCAGCCAGTTGCTTCTCAGTCTTCTTGGAAACAATTAAATCTGGAAGTATAGAGCTGAATATTTCATCAATTAGAACCCTGCGAGCTGATTTCATAATCCCTGCATGCAGCTGATGGCTAACATCATCAACTATGTCACCCACTAAGCCATTCAATGATGCAGAATCGTTAGCTGTAGCTTCCGAAGGCTCTTTGTGTTCCCCACTCCACATACCCATTAGTGATACAAGCGTGAATGGGCCAAATTTGCCATCAACATGGTAAATCTGAAGTAAAATTCATCAGATTGTAAACTATGTTGAGAAATTAAAACTTATTTCATAAGTTGGCACATGAGATAGGAGGAAATGTGTAGTATGAGAGTGAAGGATCTAGATGCACATCAAGTCTATAGATTATCTTAAATCAGGAACAAAAGGCAGGGAAGACTTCCATGAATTTCAACAGAATCTTATCTCGGTTTTTCTCATCCATCATGTAAATCTTATTCAACCTAGCTGGGTTACAAGATAGTATGTACAGTACTTGCCAAGAATGAAAATAATAATACAGTACTATGATATGCTAATCTAACGTAAAGTGCCAAGGGAACTCATGGCAACAAATGAACCAAATTTTAAGAGTTTTTTTTCAACGCGAGAGAGAAACTCCTCCAACTATTACACATTAGGATATCCAACAGCCTAATAATATTCTTGAGCCATTGACAGATGTGACCAAATCATAGGAAAGTGTTTCACTCACAAAGAAAGTGCTGCATTACATAGAAGCAATCAAGAATGTCATAATTTACACGTATACATACTTTTTTTGCTTACACAAAGAATTAATGAGATCCAGAAGGTGAGAATTTTCATATCTGATTTCCATACCATTGAAAGATCTTGGATATAGCTATTGTGATGCCAATAGGAAAGTTCAGCAAGAGAATGTGGCCCTTGTCGGCAACCTTCTGAATCCTCAAACATCCAGCATGATTCTTCGTTTGAAAGAGACTAACAGGGAGGAAGCAGGAACCAAAGCAGTCAGGAAGGCAGGCAAGCTAAGGATGACACGAACAAATATAGACAGAAGAGCAAGCCATACATCTGGAAAAACCATTTTAGCATGGGAAGCCACTTTCTCTGTCTCCGTCGATGCATTTGGGGTGGAAGCCATGGCATCGACATTCCATTGTGAAAGGAATTGTTTCAGAAAGATCAACTGCACAGGATCGGCTGTTTTCCCACCAAAAACAGCATAGATAGCAAGGCTTCGAGGCAAGAAACCAGTGGACAGCCCCTCATACAGTTGTTCAGGTGGGTAAGGTCCGCACATCTGCCCGTTCCCGCTCATATACATGCAACCTTCAAAATGTTGATGTTGCAAGTATGCGCCCTGTGCCCCATTTTGACCAGACGAATAGCCAATCCCATATTGTTGATAAACCACACCATTGTTACCAGTGGAACAGGCATATTCCTGCATTGCAGGAAACACACCAGTGTTCTGCGTTTGATCACCACTACCGGAAGCCATGTGATGCCGCTCAGAGCACCTGATAAATCATGCAGGAAAGCATTAAAGCTCTACGTAACTTTTTAATAGAAATAGAAGGAAGGTAAAAGGCGGAAGAGATGCGATTTCAGTGAAGCCTTGTACCGGTCAGGCAAGTCCCCCAGTGAATCATCACATATTGGCACGCAACAGACAAGGGGTTCACTATACGACAACTCGGTTGCCAACAACTTTACGCGCTTCCTTCCAGTAACAGGGTAAGAGCAGCCGACGGCCGACACCATTGGTTCAGCATCCAGTCCCTGATCACAAGAAGAGTGGCACATGCACAAGTGTCAGATATGTCTCAACCGAATCATTCAGCTTAAGAAGGAAAATCATGGTAGCCTTATGCGTTGATGTCTGGTCTGCTGTTATGTGCATTAGCATGGCTTGATGTATAACACATGCGACGGATTTTGCATTATTTTGACACTGCGAGTAGACAGTGGCGTTGCCAGTGAATTTGCATGACGAGGGCCAAGCAAATGCTTAGTATAGAAATCAGGAACTGGGGATTGTAGCATATAGACAGTGGCGGAGCCCATGAATCCGCACAGGGCCACATACGTTGTACATACTAGAAATCAAGAATTGGGGGTTGTGCATTGTGCAATTGAAGTTGTAAGAACAAATGCAAAACACTCAATTACTCAAATGTCAAATACCAGCTGCGCTGCTGCTGACAGACGCCCGGGCCGCCGGACTCCCGCGGGCGGCCGTCGCCTGTCCGGCGGGCGGGCAACTGAGCAACACCGGCCGGCAGGCCACAACCGTAGTACGGCACGGGCACAGCCTCTAGGATTTGCCCGCGTAGACGCGTCCAATTCGCCCCCAAGAGCGACTTGTCCGTGCCGATCTGCCTGGCCGCCGCTAGCACTGATTGGCTGCGCTGACCCTCGATTTGATAGCGCCGGCGTCAACCCGCTAGGGTTTCGGCAGGCAGCGGCAGGAGGCGACGGCGGCGACGACCGACAGGGGATTCCCGATTCCGATTTGGCGAGGAGGACAAGGACTGAGAAGGGTGCGATGGGAGGGCCCGCCGGCGCTAGCACGTTTGCTGGGCTTCACAATATCTATTGGGCTTGGGCCACATTCCTTCAGAAGGTCATTGTGGACGTTAGAAAAAGGGCAGAAGGAAAATCCTCTAAAAAAATAAGTCCATTTTGTCCCTCTCTCTCCGTACCATAGTTGAGGGAGGCAAAATAGTGTTAGGGTGTTTTTGGTTTGATCGTTTGAGGACGAATAGTTGAGGGAGGCAAAATAGTTGCTAGGGTGTTTTTGGTTTGACCGTTTGAGGACGAAGTTAGATGAAATATGACAATCTATGAATATTGGGATAAGGATATTCATGATGCATGTGTTAGTTGGATGGATTGGATGAGTCATTTTTCTATTTGGTTGGATGGATGAAAGTAGATGGGACGAGAATAGTTGACTAATTATATCTATTATTTATTATTTAAAAATAATAACAACTAATTACTACCTCTGTTTCATTTTATCTAGCACACACGCATATCAAGATTCAAACTTTAAAAACTTTGATTAATAATTAGGCTAATAATTTTTAACTATTATAATACAAATTTTACATGATTAGATTTGTAAGGAATTATACTATCTAATGATTATAAGTTTATAAAATAAATAATATAATATAAAACAAATAAATGATTAAAGTGTAATCTAGGAGACCGTATCATTCTAACTTGCGCCAGATAAAATGGTACGGAAGGAGTAGACACTAATAAATATGTACTAATACTAATTTTGTCATGATAATCACTAATTTAAAATAAAATATGTTAATTAGCACCACTAATATCCTAATTAGCACATGAAACATGCACTAATCAATGTATTAGCACTTATCAAAACTAATCATATCATCATAATTACTAAGTAATAATATAACATACTAATAATCCTTAATTTATTTGCTAATGACAAATATTAGAAGATATGGATAAGCTGCTCCACGAGATTAAAACTCCTCTCCTTCCAACTTTTAGATTTTGGAGATGATCTTGATTGCTTGATATTGTTAGGCCGATTACCACTCGTTGCATCCACCACCTCTTATACTTGGCCAGAAGCTCTTTGGAAGTAAGCTTCGCCTTCATCATCCTGTGCTTGCCATGGCCCTGAGCTTTATTATTGAGATCTAAAAACTTCATCTTATCTCTGGCATGCCCCCACCGCTTAGTGTTTTTTGTTGAAATTTTAATATAGCCGAACAATTATGTTCGGTTGTAATTGCTGTTTTGACATCACTCAAATTGTTAACTAAGGTCTTGTTTAGTTCCTCCCCTAAAGTTTACTCCCTATCACATCGGATGTTTGGACATATATATTGAGTATTAAATATAGACTAAAAAATAACTAATTGCACAGATTACGACTAATTTGCGAGATGAATTTTTTAAGCCTAATTAGTCCATGATGTGACCATATGGTGCTACAGTAAACATGTGCTGATGACGGATTAATTAGGCTTAATAAATTCGTCTCGCGGATTATTGAGGACTTCCGTAATTTATTTTATTATTACTATCCGAACACTCTCATGTGACATACCGATATGACACCCGATGTGACATCCCTAAACTTTACTCCCTGGATTTAAACACCACCTAAACTATTGTGTTCAGCCATACAACAGTTTTTGCGTCATGAATGTCTCTGTCGGGGGACCAATACTAGGGTACCTGAAAAGGAGGAGCTAATGACCATCAACATTGATTCATCCGAGCAGTCAAGAGCGCGACTACAGCTCCAACTGACCCCAGGCACGAAGGCTCCGACCCGCCCGACCTCTGGGGGCGAGCTCCGTCTCGCCCGACCCCGAGGCCGCGGGCTTCGCCTCGCCCGGCCCTAAGGTTGCAGGCTCCGCTCCGCCTACCCTTTGGGTTTGTGCTCTGCCTCGCCCGACCCTTGGGTTCGTTCCCCGCCTCGCCTGACCTCTGGGGTGGGTTCCGCCTCGCCCGACCCCGAGGCCGCCGGGTTTGCCTCGCCCGACCCCGAGGCCCCGGGCTCCGTCTCGCCCGACAGGGACCCATACCACCGCCAACCACTCTAGGCCCAAGCGTGTGGGCCTGGGTCAAAACTCTGACACCAAGGAAGAGACCGGCATGCCCCGATGTAACCCGTGGCCATGACGGGCTATACCTGAGGATTCACATCAAGAACAGCGTCGGGCGTACTCGGTGCTGTTCTGCCTAACCCCCGTACGAACGCTGACAGGTGCGTCAGCTCACCACGATGTTCGCTGCGATGGAATGGAACGCCATGATTGGCAGACGATGCCTGCGCATGGTGCTAGTAATGGACAAGGCCACAACGTGGAGCTGTCCCTGTTGACATCTACAGGGTCAGCGAGACCCGCATGAAGGATGAGAAGGACCCGGCGATCCTAAAGGACTTCTTCTCTCTCGTTCTTCTCATTTCCTCCACTGTAACCCGTGCTTTTCCTTGGCCTATAAAAGGGAAAGTAGGGCGTCCCATGAAGAGGAGGGATCCGATGAAAACTGATCAATCGATATCGACACGAGAAGCACGACACGAGCACTTGGCTGAGCAGCAATCGAGCTCTCAACACCCGTTCACTCCTTTCACCAGAGACTTGGGATCCTTTCCCTCTCTCGCTCGTTTATACCCCCTACTATAAACTTTCAATGCTAGTAACACGAGCAGCAGTGTCGACGAAATATGGTCGGCAGTCTACCTAGGGGTATGCCCAAGGTAGTAGATTATCGGTAGACAGATGCGCAAGCCCCAAACAAGACAGTAACGCAAGACAGACACGAGGTTTTATCCAGGTTCGGCCGCCAAGAAGGCGTAATACCTACGTCCTGCGTCTGATTTGTATTGCTGTATGTCAATGAGAGATGTTTTTTAGAGGGGTCCCCTGCCCGCCTTATATAGTCCAGGGGGCAAGGTTACAGATCTAGAAACTAATCCTAGTCAGTTACAATTGCCATATGTGGCCGAATAAGGATTCCTATTCTAACCGACCAGGATCCTGCTTAGTCGCCAAATCCGTCTTGATTCCTTGTGCGGAACTCCGATCAGGTTAACCGGGCAGCACGTCATCTTTCGGGTGGACCGAACCCATCGATCCGGGCCAGCCCAAGCTTAGCCGTAAGGGTATAGGGGTTAATACCCCCACAACTAGTCCCCGAGCATCATGTATTATGCTGCGACACGCCATTTTAACCTTCTCCGATAAGTGAGGCTTGAGTTCTTGACATCTCCGACCACCATTGTCGCCGGGGAAGTAGGTTGTCCGAAGAATGCATGGTGCTCTTAAGAAAAAAGAAATAGATTTCCGTCCTGAGAAGTGTGCCCACTTGTATTTCTGAAAAGAAATGTAAGTGGTCTTGAAGCATAGCGTCCTTGATCATCAGAGGCGTAGGGGTCGAAAAACTAACACATTCACCGCAAGGTGAAGTGTGCCCACTTAGTCCCCGAGCCTGGTAGTAGGTGACGTAGGCACGTGGTGCCAGGGTCTAAAAAGAATTCCCAGTTAAGTTGAGAATCCAACCGTCGTACAGGCGATACAAGATGCACCGGCAGGTGCATCGTACCGATGTAGTCCCCGAGCTTGCTGGAAGGCGAGGTATGAGCCTTGTAGCAAGGTCTAAAGAAATGTCTCTTAACTGTATGTGAGTATAAATCACATGTAGCCAAGGAGAACCATTATTCAAGCAGTGGTCGGGGCAGTCCCCGAGCAGGTTAATAATCCTTACAATCATTGAAAACACAGGGGTCGATTTAAACAAACACATTCACCGCAAGGTGAAGTGTGCCCACTTAGTCCCCGAGCTTGCTGGAAGGCGAGGTATGAGCCTTGTAGCAAGGTCTAAAGAAATGTCTCTCAACTGTATGTGAGTACAAATCACATGTAGCTGAGGAGAGCAAAACTCCAAGAAGTGGTCGGGAGAGTCCTCGAGCACAGCTGTGGTCATAGCAACTCCTGAGTATGGTAATGGTCGGAGCAGTCCCCGGGCACGGCCGTGGTCGGAGCAGTTACCATGATCGGAGTTGTCCCCGAGCGAGAGAATGGTCTGGTCAGTCCCCGAGCACAAAAGTGGTCTGGGCAGTGCCCGAGCACAGTAGTGGCCAGGGCAAATCCACGGTCATGTGCGCTGCTTGTACTATTATTTGGTGTATTTATTTTTCTCTATTTTCTGCCAAGTCCAGTCTGACACATCTGGTCAAAAAAGCAAATAGGTATAGTACGTCATTCTGTCTTCTTAATTAATTTTTTTTGGCAAACAATCGGTTGACACCTGTATTGAGGTGTGTCAGTGTGGGCCCTCTTACACCATCAACGAAGAGGCGCGTACACTGTTAACGAAGAAACGTGTTTATTGGCACAGATCTCGAGGTGGTGTGAACAACTGTCCACCGCGCGTGCGCACGTCTCCCAAGAAACTCGGGCGGACGAAACGACGGTACTCTTTGTTATTTATAATATAGATCTAGCAAGTTACTGTCACCGTTCCCCATCGTCATTCGCCGCCGCCACCTTCGTCTTCCTCTTGCCAAACCCTATTCCTCCAATAAACATCGCCAAATCCCCTTGCCACCACATCCACCCCCCTAGAAAGGACAGAGTAATGGCAAGGAGAGACGCCCAGAAGAAAGGCGGAATCATGGCAAAGAAGTGGTGGAAGTCTCGGAGCAACGAGCAAACCATCGAAGACCTCGTCGCCATGGGGGTGCTCCACAACAAGGCCCTCGCTGGATGGCGCGCGCCGGAAGGAGAAAGCTTCCCCGATCCACAACCAGGTGAGATCGTGGTTTTCGAAGATTTCTTCAAACGGGGTTTTGGGATTCCAGTGCACCCTTTCCTTCAGGGTCTCTGCTTGTACTACGAGATTGGGATTTGCAATCTGCATCCCAACTCGATTCTTCTCGTCTCTACCTTCATTCATCTCTGCGAGGCGTATGGTGGCTTCCAGCCCCATTTCGACCTCTTTCGCCACCTGTTCTGTCTTCGGAAAAAAGGGAGCGGTGGCTCGAAGATCGCTGGAGGCGTCTACCTGAACCTGCGTGACCGCATGAAGGCCCAATACCTGCACTGCCCCTGGAACACCTCATTGGATGAGTGGTATAAGAAGTGGTTCTACATCCATGAAGAGCCGAACACCATCACTCTATGCGACGTAGGGCTAATTCTAGAGAAGAAAAATAGCTGGTCGGAGAAGCCCGAAAACTTGGAACAGATCGCCGAACTGCTCGGGATGATCCCGTGGGGAAGGCTTGATGGCCCGAGCGTGGTCGGCAACTTCATTAGCCGACGAATTCAGCCATGCCAGAAAAGGATTCATCCTGGCTTCGAGTACCAAGGGTGCGCGGATCCAACAAGGACCAGGAAAGAGCCGCTCGACAAGACGGAGGTCAAGGCCAGGATTGGAGAGCTATTCAACCTGGCCGATCCCAGTTATGTTGCGCTGAACACCATCGAGCACGCCTTCAAGCTGGCTCGACCTCCCCCAAAGGTAAATGACGCCTCCTTTTCACTGTAGAGTCATGTTGTATCAAGAAAATAACTGTTTTTTTCTTCATTTTGTGTCTCAGTGTAATAGCCGTGACCGGGCAGAAGTGTTCGTATCGCCTCCCCCCGGTGTAGAATGGCCGCAAGCTACCGGCCCAGCCGCCTAGACGAGCACCAGGACCGACGACGTTCACTGGTCGGTACTTGAGACCGTAGAGGACGCCTCGACCAGGGCCGCTGGCAAGCGTCCGGCTGCCAGCAAACGACGTCAAGCCATCTTCCCCCTGTCGGACGACAAAGCAGAGGATGCAGACATCTTCCAGCTCGTCCCCCGAAAGAGGAGAAGGCAGGTGGGACCGACGGAGCAGGGTGGATCCTCTGGGCCAGCAGTGGTCACAGCACCGACCACTGCAACACAGAGGACAGACGAAGGAAACATGCCGCATCATACTCCGACGCCCGTACCGGGGGTTGAAAGAGTCCCGGTGGAAACTGCCGAGCAAACGGAGCAGGGGCGGTCGAGAAGACGTTCCTTCGCCACATCCTTCCGCAAGTCGAAACTGTAAGTATCTATATTTTTGATGTAAACTTGCATTTTGCATTGGATGCTATTATCTTCTGAATTTGTCTCTGAATGCATTAGATCGGCGTCCACCGAAAGCCCCGACCAGCTAGCTGGGTGCAGAACATCCTCACCAACAACGGCGGGGCAAACTGCCCAGGAACCAGCCGTGGAGGAGCCCATGGCAGGGACTCCGCCTGGGCCTCAGCAGGCGGACGACTAGACGCCAGTCCCCGAGCAGCTGGTCAAGAAAACAACCGAGCAGAATACAAGTGCTCCAAGCACGAACCCTGCTGAGGCGGATACCATGGCGCCAAGGGAGCTGGATCTAGCCGAGGGGCAGCAGCCAGAAGTTGCCCAGAACATGTTTGCTGACGCGACGGCTCATGGGAAAGCCCTGGTAGTCGTGGAGCCTGCAAACTCCAGACCAGTGCCGCCTCCTGAACAGGAGGCTGAAGAGGAAGAAGTGGAAGAAGTCCTGGGCCGTCCCCAAGATAGGAGACAACATGTATATGTGTCGCGCTATCGGAACGACGAATGGGTCATGCACGAGGAAATCCCAGAGGTCGAAGAGACCTTAAGAGTCGAACGGGCGGCCAAGCGTCTGGTGATGGAAGTCCAGGTATATTTGGCTTGAGTCCTTGACCCTGTTGTGTAGTCGAACTGTCTGACGTAGCTTGTCTATATGCAGGACTTGATGAAAACTGCAAGATACCGAAAAAGGTGCTTCAACCAGATAGAAGGGATCACGACGACCAATAAGGAGCTGACGGCTGAAGTGGAACGCCTACGGCGCCAACTTGAAGCCGCCGACCAGGAGAGGATAGACCGAGAAGCACAGAACCAAAACCTGGTCGGCCAGCTCAAAAACCAAGAGCAGGAGAGAACAAGTAAGTTTTCACCGTATCATAGCAGGTGCGGGACTTGTGTTATTGTGTTCTTGGCAGTAATAGCTGTAATGCAGGTTTAGAAGCTGAAGTGACTCGCCTCCAGGGGGAGAATAGTCGTGTGCTTGCAGAATGTGGTCGCCTGAAAGAGGACAACGAGAAACTGGCACGCAGCCAGTCGGAACTCCAAGACCACACTACCAGAATGAAGGACGACCTGAAAAGTAAGCACTCCAGACCACCTTTCTCATTCTATTGCCCACCTTGCCTTGTCGTGTGATCACGTTTGATGTCTTGTACTGTTTTCAGTTTTGAAAGTCAATGCCAAGAGGCACCTAGAGGCCTGTGATCAAGGAGCGTGACGACTGGAAAACACAATGCCTCCAGGCCACCGAGGAGCGGGACATGTGGAACAAGCGGTGCCAAGAAATGGCAACTGGCATTGTGCCCGTCCTTCGACCTTATCGACCCGACGCTCACAGAGGAAGAGCTAAGGACGCCCCAGCTCGGACTGGTCGAGAGATGCAAGCAAGCATGGGGATGGTTCCAAGAATTCGTGAAGGAGGCGGGTGAGTACACAGGTGCCCATGTGCTAAGCATGGTGCGTGCTCACTACCCCCTGATCGATCTCAAACGCTTGGAGGCTGGGTACCCGAAGGAGATAGACCCAGACAAGGCCGAAGAGCTTCGGACGGCCCAGCTGGACTTGTCGTCAAAGATAATTGGCAATATTAACCTGTGCGGAGGTGGGACAGCACCTGTGCAGGGTATGCCATCGACAAGCCAGCTGGAAATGCCCTTAGCTGCAAGCCAACCAACGAAGCCTGCGGTCTCGACTAGCCAGGCACCGGCGGGGCCATCCCCTTCAGCTTGACTAGCTCAAGAGTCCCCGAGACTCGAGCAGGGTATCAAAGGCAGCGAGCAGTAAATGCCATGCGCCCCGACCAGCCAATGTAATAGGCTTAGAGCTGTAGAAGGAGGACATAGTTGTGTTATTGTAAACTTGAGCCTCTTCAGGCAAGCTTGTAATAACGTAACTGTATATCATTATAAGCTTGTTTGTTTTATACAAAACACACTTAAGCTTGAATTTTTTTGTGTTGGTGTAACTAAGTGAAAACGTGTTAACGTTTGTTTAGTTGTACCATTTTGCTCGACACGTCATTCTGAAAAGTTTGTGCGGGCCTAGTCTAGCATGTGGTCGGAGTGTGAGGTACTATGACCTGTGCACATGCGAACACAGACAAGTCAAACCAGGGGGGACCTGCCGATCACCCGCAACCTAGAGAGCGGATCCCGTGCACGTGTTGGGAGGAACCGGGGACAGGGCCTGCTCCGAAAACCGTAGAAGGAGTGGTGGTCGGCTTGTACTGGCTTAAGTTAGAATAACCATAAAGTTCGGAGTGACACATTAGAGTGGTCGGAGAAATCATAGTTACTTTATTAAAGTAAATAGAAAATACAAGAAGAGTACATATCTCACTAGTTAAGCATAGAAACGTCTAAGCTTGTCGATGTGCCACGAGTTTGGTACGTCCGTGCCATCCAGGTGAGCTAACCTGTAAGACGTTGGACGTGTGACTTCCTTGATCATGAAGGGTCCCTCCCATGGGGTTGCGAGTTTGTGGACACTAGCCTGGTTCGTCTTCCACTTCAGGACTAAGTCCCCGACCACGAAGAAACGCTCTTTAACGTTCCTGTTGTAGTACCTGCGCAAAACAGCAAGGTATTTGGCTGTACGCACACAAGAATCAAGCCTTTTCTCCTCTGCGCTGTTGACTTCGAGCTCCCGTACTTCATTGACCTTGCCCTCATCGTAGTTCTCTACCCGTGCTGATCTGAAAGCTATATCTGGTGGGAGGACTGCCTCAGCGCCGTAAACCATAAAGTATGGTGAGACGCCGGTGTTACGACTGGGCTGAGTCCGAAGGCCCCAGACCACGGCTGGTAACTCCTTAAGCCATCTTCCAGGAGCTTTATCGTTTTCTCTGTACATCCGCTTCTTCAATGCGTCCAAGATCATGCCATTTGCCCGCTCGACTTGTCCATTAGCTCTAGGGTGCGCCACCGAGACGTATTTTACAACTATGCTCCTTTCATCGCAGAAGTCCCAAAAAGCGTTCCCGATGAACTGAGTACCCAGATCAGTAATGATGCTGTTGGGTACGCCGAAACGGTGGATGACCTGGTCGAGGAACGTGACAGCCTTCTCTGAGGATGCCTGTACCAGAGGCATGTATTCTATCCACTTAGAAAATTTGTCAATTAGCACGAAGACGCACGTAAATTTTCCAGGAGCCGGTTTGAAAGGCCCGATCATGTCCAGTCCCCAGCACGCGAAGGGCCAAGAGGCTGGAATTGTCTGAATCTCATGTGCTGGTACATGGGTTCTCTTGGCGAAGAACTGACAACCCTCACAGCGGCGAACTAACTTCTCTGCATCGGCTACTACTGACGGCCAATAGAACCCTGCTCGGAAAGCCTTACCGACCAGTGTTCTTGAGGCCGCGTGGTTGCCGCAGGAGCCAGAGTGGATTTGGTCCAGGAGATGCTCACCTTCCTCCTAGGTTAGACACTTCATCAAGATTTCCTCCTTTGCATTTTTGCGCCATAACTCGCCATCGACGAGCAGATACTGCTTACTGCGACGCATCAGTCGCTCGTTTTCTGTTCGATCAGTATAACCGCTGCCATCTGTTAAGTACTGGATGAAAGGTGTCCTCCAGTCTGGCTTATGAGTGGTCGGAAGCGGCTCGGTTGTGCTTGTTGCCGGAACCGTAGCCACTAGCTGCTAGTCTGGAGCTTTGTCGACCGTAGAATCTTCGTTTTCGATGGAAGGCGTGAGCAGGTCTTGGACGAATACGCCATGTGGGATTTTGGCTCGGGATGATCCTAACTTTGACAACGCATCCGCTGCCTGGTTCTTGTCCCGGACCACATGTATGTACTCGATGCCATAGAACCTACCTTCCAGCTTTCTTATTGATTTGCAGTATGCGTCCATCTTTTCGCTGGTCGTGTCCCAGTCCTTGTTGAGTTGGTTGATGACCAGAGCCGAGTCTCCATAGACATAGAGACATTTGACACCAAGCTCAATCGCAATGCGTAAACCATGCAGGCATGCTTCATACTCGGCGGCGTTGTTAGATGCTGGGAAATAAATCCTGAGGATGTACCGGAGCTGCTCCTTGGATGGTGACACGAAGAGAACCCCTGCTCCCACACCGTCGATGTTGAGAGAACCGTCGAAGTACATTGTCCAATATTCATCGGATCCCGGAGAGGCAGGCGTGCTTAAGTCTATCCACTCGACGATGAAATCTACGAGTGCCTGAGACTTGATTGTAGTACGGCTTGCGAATTCCAAGGAAAAGGGGCATAGCTCCATTGCCCATTTGACGATGCGTCCGTTCGCATCCTTATTGCGAATGATGTCCCCCAAAGGATATTCGGTCATGACCACCACATGATATCCGTCGAAGTAATGTCTCAACTTTCGGGATGTTATTAGTATGGCGTAGAGCAGTTTCTGAATCTGTGGGTACCTTGTCTTGGATTCGTTGAGTACCTCACTAATGAAATAAATTGGCCGCTGTACCTTGTAGGCGTGGCCCAGCTCGTCACGCTCGACCACCATTGCAGTGGAAACCACCCGATCGGTTGCCGCAATGTAAAGTAGGAGAGTTTCGTCTTCTCTGGGAGCGGTAAGTACCGGGGGTGATGTGAGGTATTCCTTTAGCTACGTGAAAGCAGCGTCTGCTTCCTCCGACCACTCAAACTTCTTGGATGCTTTGAGCAGTTTGAAGAACGGTAGCCCTTTTTCTCCTAACCTTGATATGAAACGGCTTAGAGCGGCCATGCATCCGGTAAGCTTCTAGACATCTTTCACCTTTTTTGGGGGCTTCATGTCTAAGACAGCTCTGACCTTCTCTGGGTTAGGGCGTATGCCGTCGTGACTGACGACGTTGCCGAGCAGTATGCCAGAAGGAACACCAAAGACGCACTTCCTTGGGTTTAATTTCCATTGGAACGTATTGAGGGCTGCAAAGGTGCGTTCCAGATTGTCAACAAGGGTACGTGCTTCCTTGGTTTTGACAACTACATCGTCAACGTAAGCCTCGACGAGGCCGTCTTTTATCTCGTCGTTGAGGCAGGCCTGTATAGCGCGCTGGTAGGTAGCTCCGGCGTTTTTGAGCCCGAATGACATAGTCGTGTAGCAGTAGGCGCCGAAAGGCGTGATGAAAGATGTCTTAATCTGGTCATCCTTTTTGAGAGCGATCTGGTGATAACCAGAGTAGCAATCGAGAAAGGAGAGCAGCTCGCAACCGGCGGTTGAATCTACGACCTCGTCTATGCGAGGTAAGCCGAAGGGGTCCTTAGGGCAGTGTTTGTTGAGATCAGTGTAATCAATGCACATTCTCCATTCATTATTCTTTTTGCGTACAAGAACCGGGTTGGCTAACCATTCTGGATGATACACTTCTTTGATAAATCCGGCTGCCAAAAGCCGTGTAACTTCTACCCTAATCGCCTCCTTCTTGTCACGAGCGAACCGTCGTAGCTTCTGCTTGATTGGTTTGACCTTGCTGTTGACATTTAAGGAGTGCTCAATCAAGTTCCGAGGTACACCGGGCATGTCAGAAGGTTTCCATGCAAACACCTCCACGTTGCTCCTCAAGAACCTGACGAGCACGTCTTCCTATTTGGGATCTAGGTTGGCCCCGATGAGGGCCGTTTTGCTGGGATCGCCATCGACCAGCTGGATCGTCTTGTGCTCCTTGGACCTGATGTTCTTGCATGGAGACTCGAGTTCTAGGATCTCCAGGTGGTCGGCCGAGGTCTTCTTAGCGTCGAGCATGGTCTCAGCCATGCGAATAGAGAGGTCGTGGGCCTCTGCTATTTTGAAGCTGTCGTCCTCGCAGGTATAAGCTGCATATACGTTGCCCCTGAGGGTTAAAACTCCTTTCTCGGTGGGCATCTTGAGCACCAGATACCTGTAATGAGGTATGGCCATGAACTTGGTGAGCGACGGTCAACCAAGAATAGCATGGTAGGTGCCATCGAAGTCAGCGACCACGAAGTTAACGTAATCGGTGCGGAAGTGGTCTAGGGTCCCAAATTGCACGGGTAGCGTGATCTGCCCGAGAGGTGTAGAGCTCTGTCCGGGGAGAACGCCCCAGAACTGTGCTTCGTACGGCTTCAGGTCCGCCTTGGATATTTTCAGGGCGGGCAGGCTGTTTTTGAATAGTATATCAATAGAGCTGCCACCGTCGATCAGTACCCTGTCGAACTGAACCTTGTTGATACAAGGATCGAGGACCAGGGGAAAACGCCCTGGCTCAGGTATGGCGGCCCATTGGTCCTTCTTACTAAAGTAGATTTCATGGTGAGACCACGGAGGAAGCCGCGGATCGGTGAGAAGGTTGTCGTTCTTTGCCACGTTCAAGCAAGCGCGGGCGAGCAGCTTGCGTTCTCGTTTGGTCTCGATGGACACCTTGCCGCCGATGATGGTGTGCACGCGATCAGTCGGCTTGACGTATTTATGACGAGGGTCTGCATCGTCGTCGTCGTTGTCCTCGTTGCGCTGTTCCCTCACGTCATTAGGCTTGTCGGACATATCCGGAGCCTGTTGACGCGTGTAGATAGTCTTGAGGACGCGGCAATTCTCCATGGTATGGTTTGACTTGGGATGGAGCTGGCAGGGCCCCTTCAATGCTTTGGCGTAGTCGTCCTCGTAGTTACGACGTCCGCCGCCCTTTTTCACGGTATTGACCTCGCCGTCGTCTTCCCGAGCACGCTTGCTCCTGTAATCGTCACGGCGGTTGTGCCGCTGATTACGTTGGTCACGGTGGTCGCGGGAGTCGTTGCGCTGGTTGCGGCGGTCAAAATTGTCATTCCGACCACGGTTGCCGCGGTAATCGTCGCGGCGTGGAGGGTGGTCGGAGCGTGGAACCCTTGCTACTTCTTCGACGATTATCTTTTTAGCGTCGTCAGCGTCCACGTATTTCTTAGCGGTGGCCAAGAGCGCTGTGACTGACTCGGGTCTTTTCCGGAGGAGCTTGTCTCTTAGGGCGTCGTGGAAGCGGAGGCCGGTGACGAAAGCCTCGATTGCTTCGTTGTCAGGAGATTGATGGGACCTTGATGCGCATCTCCGAGAAACAGCCGAACGTACTCGCGCAGTGGTTCGTCTTTCCGATCTCGGATCCGTTGCAGATCGTACTTGTTGCCGGGTTGTTCACAAGTAGCGATGAAATTGTCGATGAAGGCCTGCTTGAGCTCCTGCCAAGAGTCAAAATAGTTCGCCGGCAAGCTGACTAGCCATTGGTGACCTGCATGACCAACAGCGACTGGGAAGTAGTTAGACATAACGTGCTCGTCAGCCATGGCTGATCGGCACGCAGTTTCGTAGAGCATGACCCATAATTCGGGGTTTTCCTTACCGTCGTACTTCTGAAGTTTCTTGAGCTTGAAATTCTTGGGCCATATGACTTGGCGAAGGTGCGGAGTGAACTGCTTCAGACCCGGCGGGCCGTGGGCGGTGTCATACTCCATACGGCGATAGCTTTCATGGGATGCACGATCGTTGGCTCTCTGGTTGATGTGAGCACGCAGATCACGTCCACCGAGGTAATGGTGGAGATCGTTATTGCCGTCGCGGCGATCTCGATTGCCATCTGGACTAGCCCTGCGACCGTGGTTATCACGGCGATTGTCGCGGTTATCTCGGCGGTTGTCACCTCGAACGTCGTGACGGTTATCCTCTCGGCGACGATTTTCCTCCCGACCACCATCGTGACCACCGTTTCCGCCTTGATGGTTGTCCGATGGGTCGTTGTTGCGCGAGCCACGTCGGTTGAGCGGCTGTGAGCGACTTGAGTATTGGCGGCTGTGGCTTGATTCCACTGAAACGGATGGGGCCCGGGCTTGATTCATCTCTGCGGTCTGAGCCATAGCAGCCGTCAGATAAGCTTGTATGTCATCACGGACTGCTTGGGTTTCGGGAGTGTTGGGCAGTCGCTGCATTGTCGCCATGGCGACGGCTACGTTGGCGCTTGGGGTCTTGAAGACTTGTTTGTCCCCCACCCTGTCGAAAGCATTGTTGAGGTCGCGCGGTTGGATCCTTATGCGCCGTGCCTCCTGGTCTGCTTCAGCTTCGATTTGCCAGCGATTAAACCGGTCAATGTTGCGTGCTTCGCGTGCAGTCTTTTCTTGTTCTGTTTCGCCAACTGCTG
The DNA here is from genome assembly GCF_019320115.1 of Miscanthus floridulus. Lineage (NCBI taxonomy): Eukaryota > Viridiplantae > Streptophyta > Magnoliopsida > Poales > Poaceae > Miscanthus > Miscanthus floridulus. The sequence goes on along the minus strand of NC_089594.1, from coordinate 14,835,337 downwards.
GCGGCTCGTCATTGCTGACAACATGGATCAAATCCCCTCGTCTTGGCGGAAAAGACGGAAATTGGGGGAAACCCAGGGCGTGGTCTGGTAGATACAGATCGTATTTGACGCCTTCGTCTTCGTGACGCTGAAGCTCGGTGTGGACAGATGCGTTGGACGCGATGCTGGATGAGGAGCTGGAGTCGCCCTCTCGGACCGTGTGAACGGATCTTTCTTGATAATCTTCAATCCAGACCATGTTGACGATGTTACACGGCTTTGGCTGAAATTGGTGTATAGGACACAGACCCGAGCAGCGTCGTAGATTGTACGCATAGCTGGAGGCAGCGTTTTGCAGGCCGTAGGGCTGGACCTGGTGGTTCTCCGTCGGGACTTCGTGCTCGCAGAGTCGAAGACTCGTCGCAAAGGCTGGCTGGCGACAAGCGAAGCGCCCCTCAGGAGTAGACACAACCACGAGATCTGTTCCAAATCATGCAGGACAACTGGTCCGAGCTGGTCGGATAGATCTGTTGTGGGGAGCTATTACCTGCTCATTAGGTTGGCTTTGAACCATACTTACCAGAGCTAGGGTTTCAGCGAGTTTGATGCTGACCCGATCGATGGAGTCGAGTAGGTCGGTGTTGTCGATCTGCTTTCCTCTGTAGCGGGGAAGCGGATGATGGGTTGTCGGCGTGGCTGTAGGCGTGGTCGGAGCCAGATGTACCGCGGTTGGAGCCAGATTCATCGTGGTCGGAGCCGTGTTCACCGTGGTCGGAACCGTGTTCGCCGTGGTCGGAACCGTGTTCGCCGTGGTCGGAGCCATGTTCGCCGTGGTCGGGGCCGTAGCCGATGCAGGTGAAGTAGTCGTCGGCGCAGGTTGGATCCACGCCTCCTCCGTGGCCTTGGCGATGAAGTCGTCGATGCCGGTAGTCCAGGTGGTCTGGCCGACGGTGAACGTGAGGCCGTTGGGCGTTGCCATGGAGCCGGAGATGATGACCATCTTGTTTGTCTGGAGAGCAGTACGCACACCCCCTACCTAGCGTGCCACTGTCGACGAAATATGGTCGGCAGTCTACCTAGGGGTATGCCCAAGGTAGTAGATTATCGGTAGACAGATGCGCAAGCCCCAAACAAGACGGTGACGCAAGACAGACACGAGGTTTTATCCAGGTTCGGCCGCCAAGAAGGCGTAATACCTACGTCCTGCGTCTGATTTGTATTGCTGTATGTCAATGAGAGATGTTTTTTAGAGGGGTCCCCTGCCCGCCTTATATAGTCCAGGGGGGCAGGGTTATAGATCTGGAAACTAATCCTAGTCAGTTACAATTGCCATATGTGGCCGGATAAGGATTCCTATTCTAACCGACCAGGATCCTGCTTGGTCGCCAAATCCGTCTTGATTCCTTGTGCGGAACTCCGATCAGGTTAACCGGGCCGCACGTCATCTTTCGGGTGGACCGAACCCATCGATCCGGGCCAGCCCAAGCTTAGCCGTAAGGGTATAGGGGTTAATACCCCCACAAGCAGCGACGAGCTGGATGTAGGGACTTTCTGCCCGAACCAGTATAAACCTCGTGTCCTCTAAGCACTCCATCCGAGCCAGACGCGCAATATTAGAAATTTACTCATCGGTGGTAATTCGAAACACCGACAGTTGGCATCCTAGGCAGGGGCCTTTTGCATGTCTTGACATCCATACCAGGCCTCGGATGGCTATTCACGGTGTCAGCTAGGTTCCGGGGCATGCATGTGCGCTTCGGGAACCTGGACTTCATCGTCACGACGGAGGAAGGGTTGGTGCATGCTCCCACCGCCGTCCAACCTCTCCAGTTCACCGGCCTCGACGTGATCACCGAGGCACTTGAGGAGCTGCAGCTGCACGCACCAGAGGCTTGCACCCCTGGGAGTGACCAGCTCCTCGGCTTCGATTACAGGAGGCTAGAGCGCCAGCTCGGTGCCTTCCTAGGACCCCGACTGTCCCGAGAGGACTTGCGCCACGTCACCTTCTCATTTGCCAACGTCATGATGTAGCTTGCCGAAGGAGAGCCACTCTCCCCAGAATACCTCATCTGGAGCGCCCCGACAGCGCTCCCATCCGGTCTCCACAACACCGTCGAGACCGTTGGCCACCCTATGGCGCAACGCACGCCTCCATCCCCCACGAACGATGAGTTCATGGGAATGACCGAATATGTCATAGAATCTTTCCACGACCTCCTTGCGGGAGAATCAGGGTCGCCCTCTGACTCTGACTCCAGCGGGGGGAGCCATCACCCTTCTCGTGAATGTTTTGTGACAGGTACCCCCGAGGGACACGTCAAAAGCATCCACGAGAGAGAGGCTACCCCCAACGAATGACCTCGACGATGAGATTGAGAGGGATGCAGGGGCCCCACCTCGCCTATGGGTGGAGCAGCTGAAGGCCCAGTACTAAGAGCTCGAGGAAGCATGACTCCAGCTTGAGCAGGAATACGTGGAGCTTGAGCAAGAGATCGAGCACCATGGAGATGGCGGGCGTGCGCGCGCGCATGGCCTGCGACGTGAACCAAAGGTTCATCAAGGATGATGAAGCCCTCCCCCACTTCACCCGGGCGAGCCAGAACATCACTGATGCGGCGGCCTTGCTCCGGGGGCTTTCGGGGCCCGTGACGCCCGAGGAACGTCGGGCCCATCGCGAGATCCGCACGCTACTCGAGCGTGTAGCGGCGCAACAGGTTGAGAGCTCGTTGTCTCGAGGATGCAAGCTCGATGCCAGCTAGTGCACCCTTAGAGCGACCCAACATGGACGTGTTAGTCCACTAGGCGTAGCGAGGCGGCAAGCCACGCACCATGGTCCTAGTGCACGAGCGTCTCGGCCGCAACCGTGACGCGCGCGACGTGAGGGAGGGGGCCAGTTGTGTCTACCACCCTCATCGTGGTGGATGCTATAACAGCGGCGAGGACTGAAGCCTGAGCCTCGACTTGCTGGGACCTCGGCCTTTGGCCGACATATCCTCAACGCTGCCTTTCCACTGTGGTTCCGATAGCCGACCAACATCCCGAAACACTATGAGGAAACAAACCCCGGACGGTGGCTCAAGGATTATCGGCTTGCTTGCCAAGTCGGTGGAGCAGATAATGACAATTTCATTATCTACAATCTTCCATTGTTCCTGGGCGATTCGGTGCGAATGTGGTTGGAACACCTTCCGCCCAACAGAATCCAAAGTTGGGTGGATCTAAAAAAGATCTTTGTGGAAAACTTCTAGGGCACATACGCGTGTCCTGGGAACCCATGGGATCTCAAAAACTACTGACAGAAGGCTAGGGAAACTCTTCGTGGGTACATCCAGCGCTTCTCCCGGTAGTGCAATGAGCCACCTAATGTCACCGACACCGACGTCGCCGATGCCGACATCATAGGAGCCTTCCTATCTAGGACCACCTATGAGTCCCTGGTTCACAAGCTAGGATGTAAGGGCCCATGATCCACCAAGGAGCTCCTTGACATTACCACCAGCCATGCCTCGGGTGAGGAGGTGGTCGAAGCGAACTTCGATCACCTCAAGGGCATCGACTACCTCAAGGGCAAGGTAAAGCGGGACAAGGACACTGGCGAAGGCGCCTCCAACCGTCCTAGCAAGAAGAACAAGCAGCGACGCGAGGGCTCGCTCATGGCCGCCGCCGACCGCAAGGGGGGTCGGAAGCCTGCCGAGGGCACCTCAGACCACTTCGAGAAGCTGCTTAAAGGACCATGTCAAAACCATGCTTTCCCCATGAAGCATCTATACAAGGACTGCGGTCTCATTAAGCGGTTCTTGTCCAGAGGCTCCAACAAGGGGGAGCATAGGAAGGACCCCAAGCCATCCGTGGACGATGCCAAGGGGAAGGACGATGGCTTTTCGATGCTGGATGGTTGCCTCATGATCTTCAGAGGGTCGGCAGCCTATGACTCCAAGTGCCACCAGAAGCTCGCGTGGCGTGAGGTTTATACAGCCGAGCCGGGCGCACCTACCTTCCTTCGATGGTCAGAGTCCGCTATAACCTTTGATTAGACCGACCACCCGGAGAGCGTCCCATAATCGGGGAGATATCCACTCATGGTTGACCCGATCATCGGCATGAAGCGGCTCACTAAGGTACTGATGGATGTAGGCAGTAGCCTCAAAATCATGTACGTTGAAACACTCGATGCCATGGGCATCGACCGATCGCACATCCGACCAACCGGAGTGCCTTTCCATGGTATCATGCCTGGAAAGCAGGCCGTGCCACTTGGGCAGATCGATCTGTCCATCATCTTTGGGGATCCGACCAATTATAGGACGGAGACCCTTACTGATGATGACATCAACACCAATAATACATCCACACTGACATGAGTACCAGTTTCTGGTCCTAGTACTCGCACCCATGCTTGTCAACTTAATCATCTAGTAAATTTGGTACTTGTTATACTTGTTCTTGCTAGTTCTTCGATTGCTTGCAGGACGAGTTCCCTAGTGGCCAGGTGACACGCTCCACAAGATCACGGCAACCATTGGAGGTGGTGTATTGGTTACTAAGGCATAGCTTGGAAGGCTATAGTCAAGCCATGAACGTCGTCTCCATCCACCAATCGAGTTATCCCACACCCTCTCATCGAAAGTTCAGGATTTAACCCTAGCGGGTTCATACCACTTACCTTCGAGTTGGTCGGGTTCCACGGAACTTACCACGCCATCCTGGGATGTCCATGCTACGCAAAGTTTATGGCTGTCCCCAACTATACCTATCTAAAGCTGAAGATGTCGGGACCGTGCGGGGTCATCACTATCGGCACCTCCTTCCAGCATGCCTATGAGTACGAGGTCGAGTGCCATGAACACGTCGTGGTAATCGTCGCCTCCAAGGAGCTTGCGGCCATTAGGAAGGAGGTCACCAAAGAAACACCCGACCCCAAGTGGTTGGCTAGGTCTTTTGAGCCTAAAGAGGGCGCCAAGGAGGTCCTCATAGACCCTAGCGGCTCCAAAGGCAAAGTGGTGTGCATTGGCACCACACTTTCCTCCGAATAAGAAAGCACACTCGTCGACTTCCTCCATGCCAACAGAGACATATTTGCGTGAAGACCCTCAGACATGCCAGGCATTCCGAGAGAAGTCGCCGAGCATGCCTTGAAGATTAGGCTAGGATCCACATCGGTGAAGTAGCGCCTACGTCTCTTTGATGAGGAGAAGCGTAGGGCCATCGGCAAAGAGATTGCGAAGCTTTTGGTGGCCCAGTTCATCAAGGAAGTGGAGGATGTGTGTTGACTACATGGGTCTCAACAAAGCATGTCAGAAGGATCCGTTTCCTTTGACACGCATAGACCAAGTAGTCGACTGGACCTCAGGGTACGAAACCCTTTGCTTTCTTGATGCGTACTCCGGGTACCATCAACTCATGGTGAAAGAGTCTGACTAGCTCGTGACTTCTTTCATCACCCCATTCGGATTATTCTGCTACGTCACAATGCCATTCGGTCTAAAAAATGTGGGGGCTACGTACCAGCATTGTATGCTCAAGTGTTTCAGGGACCTCATTGGGTGAACCATTGAGGCCTACGTAGATGACATCATGGTCAAGTCCAAATGAGCTAACCAGGTCATAGCTGACCTAGAGCAGACCTTCACGAAGCTCCGAGCAAACGACATTAAACTCAACCCCTAAAAGTATGTTTTGGGGTCCCAAGAGGTATGCTGCTAGGTTTTATCATCTCCGAGCGTGGCATCAAAGCCAACCCGGAGAAGATCTCTGTCATCATGAGGATGGGCCCGATTCAGAACATCAAGGGGGTACAACAAGTTATAGGGTGCCTCACCGTGCTCAGCAGCTTTATCTCGTGCCTCGGTGAATAAGGTCTCCCCCTCTATCGGCTCCTGAAGAAGGATGACCATTTCAAATGGACGCCCGAGGCCCAAGAGGCACTAGACAAGGTCAAGCAGCTCCTGACAAAGGCTCCAATCCTGGTCCCTCTGACCAACGGGGAACCGCTTTTGCTCTACTTTACGGCCACCATGTAAGTGGTCAGCGCCACCCCAGTGGTGGAGCGAGAAGAGAGGGGCACGCCCAAAAAGTACAGTGTCCCATGTACTTCATTATCGAGGTCTTGTCCGATTCTAAGACTCGCTACCCCCAAATACAGAAACTCCTATACACTGTCCTTATCGCTAAGAGGAAGTTGCGTCACTACTTTGAGTCTCATCCAGTGACGATCATGATGTCCTTCCCTCTCGGTGAGGTCGTCCAAAACCGGGACACCATAGGCAGAATTGCGAAGTGGGCACTCAAGCTGATGGGTCAAGGCATTTCATATGCCCCCTGATGGCCATCAAGTCCCAAGTGCTGGCTGATTTTGTTGTAGAGTGGACCGAGGTCCAAATGCCACCAGCAGTCATCGACCAAGAGTACTGGATGATGTACTTCAATAGATCGCTGATGAAGAAAGGGGCCAGCATGAATACTATGCTCGGTAGACCCACCTGCTGGCCCAAGCACTCCAAACGATCTCCATCACGTGGCCATTCATGGTCTGGGGGCTTGATCTAGTCGAACCTCTCAAGAGGGTGCCCAGGGGCTATACGCACTTGGTTGTCGCCGTAGACAAGTTTACAAAGTGGATAGTGGCTCGACCTATCTCCGCGATCAAGTCCAAGCAAGCCATGCTTTTCTTCCTTGACATTGTCCATCGCTTGGGGGTCCTGAACTCCATCATCACAAACAATGGCATGAAGTTCACTGGAAAGAAGTTCCTACGATTCTGCGATGAATACCTCATCCATGTTGATTGGGCCGCTATGGCGCACCCCCGCATGAATGGGCAGGTCAAGCGCGTAAACGGCATGGTCCTACACAGCCTTAAGCCTAGGATCTTCAACTAGTTGAACAAGTTTGGCAGATGATGGGTCATGGAGCTTCCCGCGGTGCTCTGGAGCCAGAGGATGACCCCTAGCTAGGCCATTGGCTACACACCATTCTTCAAGGTCTACGGTTCTGAGGCTATCCTCCCAACCAACCTCGATTATGGAGCGCTGAGGGTCAGGGCGTATGACGAATAGGGAGCCAAGGCGTCCCTCAAGGATGTCATTGACCAGCTAGATGAAGTGCGCAATGTCGCCCTCCTTCACTCGGCCAAGTACCAGTAAGCGTTGTGCTAGTACCACAGCCATCGAGTGTAGGGTCAGGCCTTCAACGTCGGGGACTTGTTGCTCTGCCTCGTCTAGAGCAACAAGAACCGCCACAAACTCTCTCCACCATGGCAGGGACCGTACGTCATTGCGGAAGTGCTCCAACTAGGCCCCTACAAGCTCAAGACCATAGACGACGAAGTCTTTGTTAATGTTTGGAACATCGAACAGTTACGTCATTTTTACCCTTAATATACGCACACTTTCTCTTATCAATTTTGCTACTGACTCCCCGATCTTTAGTGACACCCAACCCCAGCAACGACAAGGGGTCGGGCCTCACTCAGGGGCTGATAAGAGCATATCTATCTGGTAGACATTCTCTACGACCAACCCTTTCTCACGTTAAGACCTAGAAGCAAGGATTGTGGAAACAGACGCTGAGTAAAACTGGTCGGACTGCAAGAAACATATGCCCCAACGGCTACTGTGTTTTTGCTCACCAGCGTGATCAGAGTTTTTCCGCACCCCAAACTTTTCTAGCCTTAACTATGGAAAGAGTTGATATGCATCTAAGAGTATATCCACCTAGCAAACATTCTCTATGCTCGACCCTCTCTCATGTTAAGATCTAGAAGTAAGGGTTGTAGAAACCAACGCTGAGTACAACTGGTCGGACTGTAAGAAACCTACGTCCTAGCGGCTACGTCATTTTTGCTCACCAGCGTGATCAGAGTTTGTTCACCCACACCCTAGGCTTTATAGCCTTAACAACGGAAAGGGTCGGAATGCATTAACCTTTTTATACAAAAAGGGGAAAAGGGTTAAAAATCTATTTGGCCATAACAAAATTTAAGAGCTTGTTCACTTGTTACGAGTTCGCTGCCTGGCTTATCTGCCTAACTAAAATTCTTGGGGAGGATGATTTCATCCTCTATATTCGCAGGAAAGTCCTGTGCCACTGGGTCACCCAAGTCGGTTGGATGGCTCAGGCCACTATCGAGAGACAGGTAGGGAGCAATAAGATGACCCACATGGGTGAGGCCGACTTCGTCACAAACGATGGATCTGGATTTCACTTGAACATATCCTATAAGAGCTCTCTAAACCCATCACTCGAGCCATCAAGGTAAGTCCTATGCTAGCGGGTCACTCAACTCGATCGGACGGCTTGGGCCGCTGTCGAGAGATAGGTCATCTTTAAGTGACACCTGACCCTAGCAATGGCAAGGGGTCGGGCCTCACTCGGGGGCTGACAAGAGTGTCTATTTAGTAGACGTTCTCTATGCTTGACCCCTTTCTCACACTAAAACCTAGGGGCAAGGTTTGTGGAAACAAATGCTGAGTAAAACTGGTCGAACCGCAAGAAACCTACGCCCCAGCGGCTATGGCGTTTTTGCTCACCATCATGATCAGAGTTTGTTACCCGCACCCTGAGCTTTAGCCTTAGCCTTCCCAGGAAGGGTTTGGAGGGGCCTACCTGTAGAATCTCCATCAAGGAGAGGCCAGCAGGTCGCCCAAGTTGATCGGACGGCTCGGGCCACTGCGGAGAGACGGGTAGGGAGCAGCAGGATGCCCCACGTAGATTAGGCCGACTCCATCATGAATGATGGACCTGGATTTCACTCAAACATATCCGGTAAGAGCTCCCTGAACCCATCACTCGAGCCATCAAGGTAGCTTTACCAACCCCCACTTTACTTTTCTAGTGCATGAGCATTCATTCATCCTCATACATCCAAGCATCACATATGCAATTATTGAATCACAATGCTTCATGTCGCATCACGAAGCGATATGAGCGGCGACCGACCAAGGTTCGAAGGCCGGCCCATGAAGGGCTTGAGGCCACCTAGCATTGAACAGAGCCAAGGGAGAAAAGGCAAATGAGCCCCAATGGCCCTTGCCCGACCCACTTAGAAGTAGATAGGGTCATCTTGACCTTCCCGTTCGATCCTAACCTCGAACAAAGCCCATAGAATTTCCATCGAGGGGAGGCCAGTGGGCCACCTGAGTCAGTGTCCAAAATGACTTGGGCATCTACCGAGAGGTGGGTTAAGGAGCAGTGGAATGCCACATGAGGGCTATGCCGACCCCATCACGAACGACGGACTCGGATTCCACTCGGACATGGCTGTTAGCGAGCTTGCCGAGCATGACACTTGAGCCATCGAGGCAATCGTCGCTAGCTCAACCCCTTCGGTTGCAGAAACCATGGATGGGGTGACGCATAAAACTCGGCTGACCCCTACCAAGCCCAATGGGGCTCAGGGGCTCGAGCCGCCTGACCCCAACTTGTTAATCCGACTGACCGAGGTTCGATGGTTGGCCCGCGAAGGGCTCGAGGTCGCCTCATGTCAAACAGAGCTAGGAGAGAAAATGTAGATGAGCCCCAGCGGCCCTTGCCCAACCCACTCAGAAGCGGATAGGATCATCTCGACCTTCTCGTTCAATCCTAACCCCGAGCCATACCCATAGAATCTCCATCAAGGGGAGGCCAGCGGGCCACCTAAGTTGGTCTCTAGAATGACTCAGGCATCTACTAGGAGGCGGGTTAAGGAGTAGTGGAATGCAACATGAGGGCTATGCTGACCATGTAATGAATAGCGGACTCAGATTCCACTCGGATATGCCTGTTAGCAAGCTCACCGAGCGCTTCACTCGAGCCCACTGGTTGCGGAAACCACGGATGGGATGACGATCGCAAAGATGAGCCGACCCTCAACAGGACACCCGCTATGCGTGGGGGCTCTAGGAAAGTTGGACTCATAAGGAGACTGAATGCGCGGTCATAGAATGATGGCTCAGATCCTAGGGAGGGGTTACGTACAAATACTAAGAATAACATTTCTAAAACAAGAGATGCTTTCTCCTACTAGTTGCATTATCCTCTCCTCGATCTTTAGTGACACCTGACCCCAGTAATGGCAGGGGGTCGGACCTCACTTAGGGGTTGATAAGGGTATATATACCCTTTCTAAAATAGTCACCATGCCCGACCCTTTCTCATGATTAAAACCTAGAGTTTGCGAAAACGAACGCCGAGCAAAATTGGTTGGACTGCAAGGAACCTACACCCCAGTGGCTATGGCACTCTTGCTTACCAGCATGACTAGAGTTTTCTCACCCATACCTCAAACTCTATGGTCTTAACAATAGAAAGAGTCAGAATGCATTAAACCCTTTTTACATATAAAAAGGGAGAAAGAAAAGATTTATTCAAACGAAACAAAACAACAAGCTTGTTTAAACAAGACAGAAGGGTCGTAACTTCTCCACTTATTACAAGAATGACTGCCCAACCTATTTAACTAACTAGCCCCTATGGAGTAGAACTATGCCTTCTATCCTGTCCGCCAGGTCCTACGAAAGGGGATCCACCGCCGTTTCCATCTCCTCCAGCTCATGGACTTCATAGCCGGGCGCGTAGCCATGGCTCATCGCCTCTAGATCTATGCTATCCCCATAATGAGAATGAGCAATTGCGAAGGACTGATTGACCCTGGTGCGAAGAGCATTCCTCTTGAGCTGGCGCACCCGAGCCATGATCTCGATGACACATGCCGCGAGCGAGCTGGTCCCCTCCGATCGCACCACCTCAAGGTCATCGTAGACCACTCTGAGGGTGGCGCTCAGGATACCAAGCTTGTCACTCTCCACCTAAAGATTCCTCCTCACCTCGGCGAGATCCATAGTCAGCCCAGCAAAAACGCTCTCGGCCTCCAGCTTCTGGGTCATCGCACTTTCGAGCTCGGTCTAGAGGGAGCTGACCTTCTGTTGCGCGTTGTCGCGCTCTTGGTAGGCCTAGTCATACTCTCAGAAAGCCTGGTCGCACTCCTCGCAAGCCATGCTACATTTCGAGCAGAGCCTCTCTGTGGTTTGGATTAGTTCATCCCGCTCCTTACACAGCCGAGCGACTGCCGTAGCATCCTGGCTCGCCCTCTTCTCTAGGGTTGTGAGCTTCTCCTCGGCCCCCAGCTTCAGATCCCTTTCCTTCTCAACCTCACCAAGATAGTCAAGGATTCGTTGGCGGGTCTCGGCATCCTTCTGGAGCAACTCATCCTGCTCCTTCCTGACCCTGGTGGCTTCTTCATCATCCTTCCGTGACCTTGCCGACAGGGCCTCAAACGCCTTCTCGGCCTCATCAACATCCCGACAGGCCTCGGCCACTCGTGACCGAAGACTAGTCACCTCCTCATCGAGGGGAGTCAGCTCGACCACCCTCTGCTGAGCAGCAACGAGCTGAGCTATCACCTCACCGCATAGCCACACCTTCTGTTGACGAAGGAACCGAGATTTCCTCCGGCTGCGAGCTATAAGGGACATCAGAAAGATGATGGTCAGGATATAAAAGTATATAGAAGAAGAAAAGAGCAAGAAACAGGATCAAGCAATACCCAGTTGAAGGGAATGATGATGTCATGAAATGCACCCGTGGCATGATCCAGGGCCTCGAACACGGACGCGATCTCTATGTCGAGGCTCTCCGACTCCATGCTCTCTATGACGTCTTCAAGAGTAAAAAGCATCGATGCCGGATCCTGTGGATCCAGCCACTAGAGCAGGGGATCGCCCCATGTGGGCGAGCCACTGCCCATCAACATTAGGGTCAAGGATGACTCCCCGCCAGCCCCAAGCACCGCTGACCCTTTTCACGATGAAGTCCCCGCCGGGATGCCCCCTCCGATGATGAAAGGGGTCAGCGGTGCAGACATGAACCTCTCTCCCAGCACCATGCTAGGCATCGTCGCTTAGGGTGCCGATGGCACGGGTCACGCTGATGCCTCAGGTGATGCTGCGGTTGCGCCCGACTATAACCCATCTGTCATGGCCATTGCCACCTCCAATTGCCTCGGCAGGGTCATGATCGGCTACTCCATGCTCGCCAGGTCGGCTCCATGAGCGTGGTCGGTTGCCCCATCTGTCCCACCATTGGCAATGGTATCGCAGCCATCACCGGCTGCTCCACGACCTCCGAAGGTGCCTCTTGAATGCCCGCGTCCGCCCATCCTACCGAGGGCATGGGCGCCACCTTGGGCGATGCCTGACCAGCCAACGATGCGGTCACACTGGCGCCGCTCTTGCCCAAAATGGGCGCGACACCAGCCGATGGCCGCCGCCTCAATTGGAGGGCGATGCTCTTCTTCGGCACCAGCACCAAAGGATTTCGCTGCCTGCCAACGCTGCAAGGGATGAAAAACATAAGTCACGATGAAATCCGACTAAAACATGAAACAAATAGAGGAATTGATAACTCACCTCAGCGCCGTCAGGCGGCAGATGCATTTGGGGGACGAACCCCCCAACATTTGCTCCTCCTCATCGGAATGAGGTTGTTTCATGCTTGCCCCTGCTCCTGGGAAGAGGGGCTCACCCCTAGTAGCTCCTAGGGCACACTGGCAGAATGCCCCGCTCCCCTTGGCTCATGGGGAGTGACGGTGGAGCTGCCCACCTCTATTGGCACCTTAAGCACAACGGTAGAGCCGCCCGCCTCTGTTGGCTCCTGGGGGAGGCCGATGGTACGTCCCGCCTCTGCCGGCTCCCCTGACGTGCCCTTCCATCCATGGAATGGGAAGGGTCCTGATGCCTACAAGGATGAACCAACGCCTTTCAGCACATCCTCATTCTCTAGGTTGTCCCACTCGATATCATCGACTATCAATTCTTCTTTCTCCATCACCTCACCGTCATCACCATCATCATCATCATCGATGTCCTCCCCTTATTCCCGCGCCTACAGCTTCTGCTGCTTCTTCCTATTCTTGTCCTCTTTCGCCTTCCTCGGTCGCTCGTCCTCGGCATGATTCGCCATCCTCACAGCTGAATCCCTCAGCAATGGCGTCGGATGATCCATGAGGATGAGGTCCCTCGGCTGGTCCCGCCCCTCTCAAAGTTAGTCTCACGTGGTTGGGAAATCAATTGAAGAGAAGGCAAAAGAAATGAAAACTAACAAAAACTACGTAGCCTGCCTCCGGCCGCATCAAAGGATGCCCCCGCACCGGGTAGACGAAGTCGAGGGTGGCACCCACGTCATCCCACAAAGGCTCCATCACCTCCTTGACGCGTTGTGTGATCTTGGAGTTAGGGAGCGCTCCCTCGGTGAGCGCCATTCTGTCGAATGATGCCTCGGGCGCCATGGTGTATAGCGGGAGCGCGTGTGTCATCAATGGCGCCACCCTCCTTGCATGGTAAGCCCTAATGACGCCTGACCCCTTTAGGCCCTTCTCCTTCAGGATGTGGATGGCATCGATGTGGTCTCGGATCTTCTTCTTGTCCTTCTCTAGGACACCCCACTTCCTCCACTGCTCTAGGGCCTCTTCGATTAGACGTCCGGTGACCTCCGGCAGAGGGGCGGCGATGTCATTCTTGAGGTAGAACCACTACGAGTGTCACCCCTTATTCGACGTCGAGAGCCGCATGGATGGGTACTTGCCGACCCGATTGTTCTGAAGTTGGATGCCGGTGCACCCCATCAGCATGTGCAGCTCCTGCCTGCCGCCCTTCTTCCTTTTCTTTTGGAGGTTGACGATGAAGAAATACCTCCACAAGTCGAAGTGGGGCTGATCCCTAGGAATCCTACGCACAGCACGATGAACGTTGCCATGTGTTGGATCCCGTTGGGATTAAGATGCTGCAGCTCGATCTTGTAGAAGTGCAGCAGCCCTCGGAGGAATTTGTGGGCGGGGATCACGAGCCCACGCTCATGGAAGTGGGCAAATGACACCACATAGCCATTGGGTGGCAACAGTAGATCCTTGTTGTTGGACAGCAACCACTCCTCGGCCAATGTCCACGCACGGAGAAGACCACAATGTACGAGGCCCTCCATGCACTGGAAGGTGATGTCGGAACGGCACCATGGATCCATTGGGGGTGGGGGGGGGGATGGGTGCGAGCTCAATAATGGCGGGGATGCGGAGGCAGGAAACCTAAGCTATTGGCGGTGGTGGTGTGGCTACGAGGGTAAGGATGCAGGCGTGCGCATGAAACACGAAGGGCTAACCCTTTGGTTTTATAAGGATGATGGGTGCGAGGAAACCAACCAACCGCCTAGATCTCCGCACTTGCCATGGCCTATCACCACATCTCACCACGGGGCATACGCACACAACCTATGGCCACCCCCTCGAAAAACTCGCCAAATGTTTTGCCTCCCCGAACAGACCACAACCCGTCATAGGTAAGAGGGATATAGAGCTGAAAAATGCTCCTACAGCCCGTCTTGGCCTAGGAGTTCGAAGGTTGGCCCACTGATGGGTTCGACAACCACTCTGGGCACCTTTAGAGTGAGGGGTGGAAAGGGATGAGCCCGCTAGCGGCCAGTACCTGGGTGCATGAGCGCCGTGGGTATCCTAGCCCATGTTCGAGTCTTGGTCGGATACGATCCATGGTTTTTCCTCAAAGAATGGCAGAGAGCCCTCGGGACTGGTCGAACGGACCCGAGAACTATATGGATTGACCACTAAGAATCTAGAGTCGGTCACCAGCTAACCCAAGTCGGACCCCTATGAGTGGGATGTCGGGGCCCCACTCGGACTAGCCCCTTAATAGCTCACCGAGCACCATGATTCATCCATAGAGGAAAATCATGGCATGGCTCAGCCCCTTCGTTTTTTCAGAAAAAACACTTGAGGAAAGACAAACACAAAGACAAGCTGGCCCTCGACCGGACCCCTACTATGGGTGGTGGCTTGAGGAAAGTTGGACTCACACGGAGACCGAACGCATGGTTGCAGAACGATAGACCCCCGTAGGGGTCAAAATCAGGAAAAGACCTTTTCTGACCCACCAAATCTCACGGCTATACCCCTGAGGGGTTCGATCATGACAAAAGGGAATCGTTGTCTCCAGGACATGCTATGGGCGACAAAAGAAGGCCAAGGCTAGCAGAGTCCTCCCATTCGAAAAAGCCTCCGAAGGAGTATTCTACTACTCCGCAGGTCGGGGGCTACTGTCGGGAACCAATACTAGGGTACCCGAAGAGGAGGAGCTAATGACCATCAACATTGATTCATCTAAGCAGTCAAGAGCACGACTATAGCTCCAACCAACCCTAGGCACGAAGGCTCTGACTCGACCAACCTCTAGGGACAGGCTCTGCCTCGCCTGACCCCGAGGCTACGAGCTTCGCCTCGCCCGACCCTAAGGCCGCAGCTCCACCCCGCTTGACCCTTGGGTTTGTGCTCAGCCTCGCCTGACCTCTGGGGGCAAGCTTCGCCGCGCCCGATCCTTGGGTTTGTGCTCTGCCTCGCCCAACCCCGAGGCCTCGGGCTTCGCCTCGCCCGACCCTTGGGTTCGTGCCCCGTCTCACCCGACCTCTGGGGGTGGGTTCCGCCTCATTCGACCCCGAAACCAATCAATCGAGATCGACACAAGAAGCACGACATGAGCACTCGGCTGAGCAGCAATCGAGCTCTCAGCACCCGTTCACTCCTTACACTAGAGACTTGGGATCCTTTCCCTCTCTTGCCTGTTTGTACCCCCTACTATAAACTTTCAGTGCTAGTAACACGAGCAGCAACGATGAACTGGACATAGGGACTTTCTGTCCCAACCAGTATAAACTCCATGTCCTCTAAGCACACCATCCGAGCCAGATGCACAATATTAGAAATTTACTCATCGGTGGTAAATCGAAACACTGACAGTCTCCTTCATGCGAATTAAATAATCGTTCGGACTCACACCGTCATTTGTCTTGGTTGTAGCTACTATTTTCTAGCCCTTTCGGGCGTTACCAGCGTCCAGACGTCTAGAGCTGGTCCAAAATACTGGACGCCTCAGGTCCTTTACATAGGAGGTCATGCCACATGTTTTCGCGCGCCCCACCGCATGGGTCCCGCATGTCCCAGCCTATGGATGCCGCACCATGGATGCTTCTGCCGGCCTTAGGTGCCCACACGGTGACAAATGACGGTGCCCTAGCAACTGTAGCAGGCAGCTACGACAGGTGGGGCCTGCAACCTCGATTTATTTTTACAACATTTAGAAGAAACACTTGCAACATATATGAAACATTTACAACATACATCTGAAACACTAGCAAAACACCCGAAAAAACTTGAAAACACGCGTGTAGCTATTGCAAACATCCAGATGAAACAATAGCAATATACGTATGAAAAACACCTAAAACACTTACATATATATACAACATCCAGATCTACTTTTACAACATCCAAATGAAACATTTGCAACATACGTCTGAAACAGATGAAACATTTGAAACATATACTTAAAACATACGTGTATAGCCATTGCAACATGTGCAACATCCCGATCTACTTTTGCAACATCGATATAAAACAGTCGCAACATACCTCTGAAACATCTGAAACACTTAAAACATACACTTGCAACATGCATTTTCAATGCAACATCTACTTGTTTCTTCGATGAATAGAGGCTCGGCGGCACACAGACCTCCATACCGACACGTAGATCGATGCGTGCTGGAGAAGGTCGTGGCGGGCGGGCAGGTGTGGTGCCCTTGCGCTGGAGAAAGGTCCCGGCGAACGGGTTACGGTGCCCGCGGCACAGCGCCCCTGCGCTAGAGAAAGGCCACGACGGACTGGGTGCGGTGCCCGCGGCAGGCCAGCACAGTGGAAGCGAGCATCGTGGGCGCGGACAGGAACGAGTGTTGCAAGCGGGGTGCACGACGAGCAGGAGCGAGCGGCATGGACTAAGAAGCGCTGCGTCCGGACGGACGGAAGCCCTGAGGAGAGCATTATCGTCTCCCTTTCCCTATTTTTATGATTACTAACCGAATCTGAATGTTCAGCTACTCCCTGCCTTATATAGATATCATTTGAACTATATCTCATATTTTCTGTGTTAGAATTAAAACTACTATCCTTGTTGGTATCCAAATTAAATGCATGATCAGCTATGTGTTTAATATTTTTGTGTCACTACAGTTAGCAACATCAACCGAAGACTACCTTTTCATCTAGAGTAGCCGATCCCTTTTCTTGAGTAAATAATTCAGAATTTTCATTTGCAACAATAGAAGTTTTATTTAAACAATCATCATTATCATTCATCTCAGAGTTATTAAGCGTAACTTTAACAATACTAGATTGGATTGAGGATAAAGCACTTGTAGATAATACCTCTCTTAGCACATCGTCGAATGGTGGAAACTCTTTGAATTTGATGACTCATTTGCCTGTCTTCTGATAACATGTAAAATATATTTTTCTAAACACATGATTAATTTCTTGAATAAGATCTTTTGGCACTTCTACGGGTAGCTCTTCAAGTTTGTAAGCTTGAGCCATATCTTCTCTGTTGCTTATTGCTGGTCGTGTGGCAAAATCCACGAATTCGTATGCTTATTGGTAGATTCCCGTGTTTCTTTTTGCTGCACTAAATGATCTGCAACATCGCTAATTTTGCAGCTGGGGCCTGTTCGCTGGTTGGTGCTGGTGCTGGTTTGGGCTGGCTGGTGCTGGTTTTTTATGAGAGGAAAACACTGTTGGCTGGCTGGTTTGGGCTGGCTGAAACCAACAAGCGAACAGGCTGCAAAAAGCACAGAGAGCAAGCACTTATCCGGTCCACTACACGACTCGGACATAGTTTAAGATGTTTTAGAGGTATATTGCAAGTGTTTTACAAGGATGTTGTAAAAGTAGTTAGAATGTTGCACATGTTGCAATAGGCTATAGACGTATGTTTCAAGTGTATGCTCCAAATATTTTATTTGTTTTAGACGTATGTTGCAAGTGTTTTATTTGCATGTTGTAGAACTAGACCGGGATGTTGCATATATATTCAAGTGTTTCAAGTATTTTTATACGTATGTTGCAAGTGTTTCATCTTGATTTTTGCATATGTTTGCAATAGCTACACACGTGTTTTCAAAATTTTTATGATGTTTTGCAAGTGTTTCAGCTACTTCGAACGTATGTTGTAAGTGTTTTATTTGAATATTACAAAAGTAGATTGGATGTTGCATATGTTACAATGTGCGTAAGAAACCGAGGGAGCGCCAGCAGCCCCTGCGCATGGTCTAGCGGTGCAGGCCCCACATGTGCGTGAAATGCTGGCTCGGACGGGAGCGTGCTGGCCCGAACATAGGAAACGGGAGTGCAGCGTGACGTCCGTCCGGACATGCGGGCGCTGGCACTCACTTCAACGCCGGCAGCAAGCAACGATAATCTGATGCACAACAACTTCGTCCCCGTATACACGTCTTCCAATAATTTAAAGCTCGCCAAATCACCGACTCTATGGGGGCTTCGTTTTGTCTTCTGTTGCAGACGATTTGACTAAGAAGCAGATGAATAGGCAATAAAAGATCGGTTACATGGGGTTGCACCATCGCGATGAACAGATCTCGAGGCCAAGCGGAGTCGCCAATTATGTTACCGTGAAAAAATGATTACGCGAGTGTACTGGTAGCAGGGGTGTCAGCGCAAAGGTGTTAGCGTGCCAGCAAGCTGCAAGGTGCCAATCTGCTCACTCTGCTCATGGAAAAGAAACATGATTCATTTTATTTCGGAATAATCATCGAAGCTTTATAAATCAACCATATAGGTGGAATTTTAAGCAGAACTTGCTTCCATTTAATTAATTTCAATCTCATCCTATCATAGGTAGATCGAAATTACTTTTAGAGAAAGACCTTATTCTGGTTAATGGACATGGACCTCTTGATCAGAGCATTAACTAGTGCTTTTGGCTATAGTTATATGTTTTGTGCCCATTGTTGAGCATAAGGCCCGTGGCTGCGGAATCCTACGAGTTGTGTTGGAGATGCACCTACTATTGGGCAATATAGTGCATCTACAATTGGTATTGGTCACAGTTACAAGCTCAAAAGGTAAGGTATTTGCTCTACAAACTCTTGTTGGGTAGGTTTTGGAAACTTATGTATTGGAAACTTGGGTTAAGTTGTGCACTCTTAGCAATGACATTAAGATCTTGGTTTGCAGATCAGTGGAGATAGGGTTCGAGGGGGCGAAAGGCCGGTGAGTGGTGCAGGTCAGGGTTGATTCTAGATTTCTAGGTCCTCTGTGGTTGCCTGGGGCAAGATAGTAGAGGAGATGAAGGGGATGTGCATAGGGGACATAGATGAAACAAATAGAAAGTGCAATGTTATGGGCTCCAACTTTGTTGATGTTTCGTCATGCCTGGGAAATAGACTTGACCTAGGTATGATGATAATTACACTAGAGAGAGGTTTTGGAGCCATAAACAAGATGATTCTAGAGAGATATTTGCAAGATGACCTCTCCAAGAGGGGTCGGCACCAACACAACTAGTGGGATGATGATAATCACTATTCTAGAGAGGGAGGCATGTGGTGGACTTGGCAGTTACTAGGATGCTAAATCTAGGGAGGAAGATGATCATCTTGAGCTTTTGGATGATAATAGTTGGCATTCTACACATGTTGTTTAGGCAAGATGGTGTGTCCGAGAGAGTGCAAAATTCTTCCCACATGAAAGCGATTGATGATGCTGGATTTGAGCATTTCGTGGGGATAACATCAAATCTCAACATATGGAGGGTATACATCCACTATCTAAGTGTAATAAAGAGATGATCAAATCTCAACTTCAATTCCTTCTTAGTCCCTTTATTACACTTAGATATTGAAGCTACTGTGTTACCTAGTAATATGTCTTATGGAGCCACGTGTTGTTTACACATAGTGTGGGTGGAAGTTCATAATGTGACCCCTTTTGCTAAACTTTAGGACTCAATTATGGACATGGCTTATCTAGTGAGACCCAATAGAGGTGGATCTTACTAGCTTAGAAACATATGGACCAGTAAGAGTGAAAATTGGTTGTGAAAACCCACAAATTGAATTAGAGAAGCTGATATATCTGAATGGAGATGGTCGTATAATCAGGTTTGTGGTGGAAAAATGTGATGGAAACAACAATCCCCCTTCACAAGACCCTCTGTATAGGTTTGAAGTTTTGATAGGTAGAGAGATGAGGACAAAGAAGAAGATGAGGAAAAAGATGATAACAACGAGTGAAAGATAGAGAGAGAAAGATAACAAAACACCTCACACCCTTGGGTTGGGTGGCTTTCATATATATAGTCACTAGGACGCTAGTACATTTACAAATTAGGCCCCTAGATATATACATATCTAACACATACAAACAAGAAACAAAAGAAAGTTGGGGATGGGAATAAGGCTCGACAAGGGGACACAAACGCGAAACACAAGGTTGGTCATGGTCAACCCATGAGTGTCCAGATGGAGGTACCTAAAGATGATGCTACACGTCTTGTCGAGATGGTGGAAGATGCTACTAATCTTCACAACGCCCTAGGTTTATTTGTTTAAAATCTTTTAATTTGATGATGAACACTTGTCTAATTTTACCATGGTGTAGACAATGCCCTAAGATGAACACTTCTCTAATTACTAATTTAGTTTCTTCTAGCATGATTTAAGAAATTATCAAATAATTCCTTCTAAATTACATGACATAATATGATCTTATTTTAATTTTAGTTCTCATTCATATAAATGGATTAACCAATAGGAGTAGTGAAGTTGTGTTAGGTGTCACACAAACCCCAGCTCTTATGCAAACTATGAATGCAGGTATGGACAACCTTGAGCCTAATAAAGATGACACTGATACTAGTTCAAGTCAAATGGAGTCCAAGAACAACGACATTGATACTAAGAAAACAAAGATATCAAGTGGTTCAAGTCAAATAGAGTTGCATACTCCTATTGTAAACCCATGTGAAACAATGAAGTCAACAAATCCTATCAAAGTCTACTCCCAAAAAGGTTACTGCAATTCATTTTTATCTGAAATTTAAGGTTGCTTTAAGCACACCATAATTTATTACTCTTATAAATTTGATCACAAAATGTTAATACAATTCCTTTTTATCTTAAATTTAAGGTTGGCTTAATCACCACAATTTATTAGTCTTATAAATTTGCATAATCACAGCTAAGAGACCTAGTAATGAAGCGATGATATGTGATAATGAAGCCTATGATATACCTAGTGATGAAGCCACCATAGAGATGTGTCCTAGTAATGAAGCTACTAGAGACTCTAGCAAAGAGATTAATAATCAATGGTTGTCCACCCCTAAGCCAAGTCCAGATGGCTTTATTAAACAAGCACATATCCATGGTGTATGTGAAAGACATCAAGTACAACGTGAACTCAAGCTTGGTGAAGAACATGGTGATTTGAAGGAGACAATCAATGATTTCAAAAATAAACTTAATCACTTCATGAATAATGTGGACTCTATTATTGGTAATCATTGCATCTACTTTTTACATTATATTGCATTATGGACTATTGCATCTTAATGTTTTTGCTCTTATATTATTTTGGTAGGTGAAGTAGGTGATAAACAATCATCACATTAGAAAGGAAGTGTGGTGATGTCTGTGGTGCGGCCATTTTTAACTTGAATGCTGAAGATCGTACCCTAAGTTAAGGTAACACATGTTTTATCCTTACATGGTAGGAAACATTTGGTTTGTAAATGGAATCAACTCACAGTTTTGTTTGTGGGGTCCTCATTGCATGTTTGGTTGGGTAGGTGTTTGGTTCCCAACTCAAGGATCACGTACATATCAATTCTGAAATTTAAATACCACCATTATGTACTAACAATCACATGTGGAGTGGCCGACGCCACCGAGCAGGACATCGTTGGAGGGAGGTGGATTGGAGAAAAATAAATAGAAACAAAAAATATGGGTCCCATGTGTCAATGTATATATGAATGAATTTGAGAACTAGTTGTAGGACCGGTTGTTAAAGTTGGGAGTTGAAATCAGACCTTAGAAAACAAAGGGCCCCTACTCAAACAAGCATGAGTGTAGAAAGATAGAGGGAGATAGCATAACACCTCACACCCATTAGGGAGGGGTGACTTTTCATATATATATATATAGCCACAAGGCCATCCATACATTTACAATTAGACCCCAAGATATATACATGTCTAACACCCCCCGTAGTCATAGCAGGAGGTTCATGAATGCATAGACTATATCGAAAATCAGTAAATAATTGTACAGTGAGGCCCTTAGTCATGATATCCGTGAACTAATGCGAGGACGGCACATGCAGAACATGAAATTTACCAAGCGCGACCTTCTCACGGACGAAGTGAATGTCGATCTCGATGTGATTGGTCCGGCGGTGATGAACGGGGTTGGCTATCATGTAAACATCACTGATGTTGTCACAGAATACAACCATGGTGGAGGGTAGCGGTAGATGGAGCTCCTAGAGAAGTTGGCGCAACTAGCAGCACTCGGTGATGGTGTGGGCGACAGCATGATACTCTGCTTCAGCACTGGAGCAAGAGACGGTGGTCTGACGCTTGGACGACCAAGACACCAAGTTGTCGCTGAGGTAGACATAGTAGCCCTACGTGGAGCAATGGGAGTCAGGGCACACCACCCAGTCTGCCTCTGAGTATGCCGTGCGGGGCTGGATAGGGCTAGTGCCAATATGGAGACTAGTAGAAAGACTGCCCTTGATGTAGTGGAGAATGCGCTTGACGAGGGCAAGGTGCGGCTCCTGGGGTTCTTGCAAGAAGAGGCACACCTACTGGACCGCATAGGCCAGTTCATGGCAGGTGAGAGTTAGGTACTGTAGTACCCCGATGAGGCTATGGTACTCAGATAGGTCGACGACTAGGGCACCATCTGTACTTGAGAACTTAGACTTGGAGTCCATAGGTGTCATGGTGGGATGGCACTCGGACATGCCAGCATGCTGGAGAAGCTCAACAGCATACTAGCGCTATGAGAGGAACAACCTGTTGGAGGAGCATGTGACGGTGATGCTGTGGAAGCGGTGAAGCGCCCTGAGGTTAGTCATGGTGAATTCTGAGTTGTGGTGTGCAGTGATGCGACGTAGGAGGTTCAGAGAGGAGGCCATCAGGATGATGTCGTCGACGTAGAGTAGCAAGTAGGTGACGTTGTCTCGATCTTTATAGATAAAGAGAGACGCATCACTGGCGGAGGGCGTGAAGGCGAGCTGATGAAGATACCTAGCAAACCATTGGTGCCATGCATGCACGGGAGCTTGCTTTAGGCCATAGAGGGACTTTTGCAACAAACAAATATGATTAGGTGCAAATGGGTCGATGACGCTAGGAGGCTGCTGGCAGTAGACGGTCTCCTCACGATTGCCATGGTGAAAGGCATTCTTGACAATAAGCTGGTGGATTGGCCTTGACCGTGAGGTGGTGAGGCTGAGGACAATGCAGATAGTGCCTAGTTTGGCAACTAGGCTGAAGGTCTCATTGTACCGTGTTGCTGTGAGAAACCGCGAATGACCCAATGAGCCTTATGGTGGGCGAGCGACCCATCGGCGTGGTACTTGTGGTTGTAGATACACTTGTCGGTGATGACATTAGCATGAGGAGGCTGGGGAACGAGGCACCAAGTCTCATTATCGATGAGTGCCTGATACTCATCGGCCATGGCTACATGCCACTGTGGGTCAGCTAGAGGGCTACAGTAATTGGCGACTAGTGGCGAGGCGACGCCGGTGGAGACGAAGGCGTTGCTATAGTCGACCGGCTCGATGGCGCCCGTCAAAAGCCATGTGCTAGCTCGTCCTACCGTCAGAGTTGTAGAAGGCATAGGTGAGGGCAATAGTGGCCCCAACGATGCCTCTGGGGCTGAGATTGCTGGTGGGTCGGCTCGCCCGTGGCTAAAGGAGGACCAGCCTCGGCCACATTTATTGGAGTAGGTGGCAGGGGCTGGTGACGCTTGTACACCATACTATAGCAACAGTCAGGGGCCGTAGCAGGAGAGACCGGTTGCACCAGTTCTGATGGACGAGGCTGGTAGTCAATGCCAAAGCGACCAGACCCGCTCGGGGTAGCATCCGAGATGAGAGGTGGAGCATGCTGAATAGCAAGGGAATGGCTATGGAGCCGCCGAAGATGAGGGATTGACCGAAGAAGAGGGTGACTGCACGACAGCCGAAGGTGGAGTGATCGACACAACAGAAGAAGGGTCCTATAACAAAAAAAAATCAAGTGAAGATGCACCAGATGGTGCAGCAGTGTACGGAAACATCGACTCGTCAAACACGACATGTCAGGAGATGATCAGTCATCGTGAAAAGATGTCAAAGCACCTGTAACCCTTGTGATTAGAGGGATACCCAAGAAAAATGCAAGGTGTCGTATGAGGAGCAAGTTTGTGGGGAGTTGTGGGACTGAGATTAGCGTAACATAGATAGTCAAATGTGCAAAGGTGGGAGTACTCAAGAAAAGAGCCATGAAGGAGCTGGTATGGGATTTTGCTGCCTATAGAGGAGGAAGGGCACCGATTAAGCACATAGGTGGCAGTAGCAAGTGCCTCAGCCCAGTAAGCTGGTGGCATGGAAGCATGAAGGAGTGTTGGCGGTCACTAACGACCATTTCTAACCACCAATTATAGTCCAAAACAAGATAAATAAACATACTTTTGACACATATGCCTTTACTACTGACCTAGTTCCACTTATATTCGAGAAAACATGTTTTGCAGGTCACACATTCGAAATCAAGTGGAAAACAAACAAAATATACCAAAGGCGCAAAGTAGAAGGCGTAATGCAGAAATGCGCAAAGGCGAATAAGAAGAGAAGCCCACCTATACAACCTACCTGGGCAGAATACCACCGTGGATAGGGTCTAGGCCCATCCAAGAACCGACCAGGCGAAGGTGGTCACAAGGTGGGCCTATAACAGAACCATCCAATTTATAAGAGCACAAGTACAATGGCAGTCGTGGAGCGGTCGCACTTTCATACTTGAGCCCATATAAACCCAGTAGTCCGTCGAGTACCACGAAGGGTCTCGATTCGTCGCCAACACACAACCAAGATCGTATATGATTCAACATACATGCCACATGTTACATAGAGTTCACAAATACATTGCCATACATTAGAGTGCGATTAAAGTTATTACAAACCAAGTTCAAATAAAGTAGTAGCGGAAACAAAGTAGTTTTTAAACCAACATCTCACACCACTGTTCAAATATGTGCCAGTCTATGATCACAACCCACAAAAGCATCATAGATTAGAGATATAAATAGAAGCGCCTTGCCTAGGGCCTACTCCTCATCCACCGTAGGACAGAAGCAGTTCTTACAGTAGCCATGATAAACAGTGTTATCTGCAACAAGTGAGAAAATAAACCCTGAGTACAAGAAGGTACTCAGCTAGACTTACCCGTCATAAACCAAAAATAAATTGACTCTAAGGATCATGCAAGGCTTTATAAGTGGAGCTAGCTTGACAACATTTTGCATAAAAAGCCACTAATTCAGCTATACATTTTATAATTCGGTTATCAAGTTAATTATAGTTATTCATCTCTAGATTAGCAACTAACCTGTGCCAAACATGTGGTATATCCGTAGTGATAGAACAATAGTAACCATATGAATTTATTATATCATTCTCAGAACCATTCCACTTGCCATTATCACTACGATAGAAGGAAGCTCAGTCAAGTTTCTCACTATCCGGGAGAGATGGCTATTCGAATAGATTGCAACCAGCTGGGCAGTATTCCTAACACAAACCTAGATCTACTAGCCATGGTAGCCTTAGGTCACCTTTGGTACAACTCAGGTCCAATTCATGGGTTTGATCAGTGCTGCACCCTCAGGGACACTACCGAATGCTAGGTCAATCAGGACTCTAACCTGCCCTTGGCCTCACACCGGCTCCCTACACATCCTTACTACCTCTAGTGTGTGCACTTTGACAGAACAAGGCTGGCCTAAGTTGAGCTACTTGGCTTCGCGGTCGGAACGAGTTATCCGGCTAGCTATGTGAGAGGCATACATTCAAAATGACCGAGGACCAACAACGATGCGGTCCTTAATCGGCGTAGACGGAATCACATGAGTTAACCTACAACATAGACTCCGTTTGGCCTCAATTTACAACCTCCTATGGTTCTTTTACATGATAGCAAATATAGCTAACCGTGGTTCAGTGTCCACCTATATCTCGTAGGTGACAGGAAATCACCCAACTTCTACCGAGCTAAGCATTGCTAAGCAGTTATTCAATCCTGGACCTACATAGGATTTAAGGTATATTTCTAGACAAGGTAGTTCTATGCATCAAGTGTTTTTGATCAACTCTTATAACCTAATGCATCAAACATAAATGACTCAAGTGATATTTTATAAAACATAGGAGGCTTATAATGCTCCGGGGCTTGCCTTTCAAGAAAGAAGTGGGTCGATGGTCAGAGCACTCTAGAAGTTCCTCAGTATCTAGCTCCTCACCTTTGGGAGCTACTGGTTGTGGTGTCTCTTGATTCTCCTCCGCCTCTTCTTTCAATTCCAGTAGGGTTACTCCTTCGGGCGATCCTATATGTATGAGCAAGAAATAAGATATCATGGATGCATATATAATGACATGGATGATATGATATGATAAAATGCATATGCATAAGTGTACTTAATAGTAATGTATTAAAGTGATAACATGATAAATTTTCTTTTACTGAGTAGGTGCATATCTCCTCTCTAGTAATTAAACAAACACTTATATAAACATTTTCTGGGCTGCAAGACAGTAGCCACTTGTTTTGACCATAACTAGAGTTATACACACCCAAACAATATAGTTGTGGACTTTTTGGAAAGCTTATGAAATTGCCTATAACTTTGTTTTAATCATCTTAAGGTGATTCAGTATCTATCTAGGTCAAACAATTCAATCTTCTAGATTTGTCCAGAGGACAAGCAAATCTGACAGCAGACTTCTAACAGCTATAAATCTTAAACCATTTAGCCTATAGCTATGAAATTTTAGGACAAGTAATATGAGTAAGTTGCCTACAACTTTGTTATTAACAAGTTTAACAGGAAAAGTACTATCATCATGAATTTGTCAACACAACAGATACTACTCCTGTAGCCATCTAGTTGAATTATAAAGCAATGATTAAGTTGCTACCTATAACCAATCAATTCTAAGCACAACTACTAATATTAACAGATCATATGTATCACAAGCACCATAGAAAACATCATGGTTAAGCCCAAATAATTTACTTATGTGCATTTATTAATTTCCTTATATAATAAGGTGATTTAAAGGATAAATATTTTCTATGCTCAATAAATTCTAAGAAAATTACAGTAGCCTACATCTGATCCCAATAGTCTACTATACAAATTTCCTTCCATTTTTATAAGTATATCAACCTCTACAAAAATGACAAATTGCATAGGATTATTTTAGCAAAAATAGTTTAACATAGTGAAAAGTGCCAAACAACATATTTTATATTTTTCTTACTATCATCCTAGCATAAAAACACTGTGTAAAATTTGCATGATCATAAGTTATGTATTTTTACCCCATTTATTTTCACTAGAAACTAGCAATTATGTAAGATTAAATGGGAAGACCATATTCCAAGTATGCCTACCATAGGTTTAGTATTTTTCCTAGCTAGATCATGTCAACACAAGACCAAAAAAATTAGAATCACAATTTTTTCACTTCCCTAGCTCAAGATATGGATTTTACAAGATAGAAACTATTTTAAAAGCACTTAACTAGCTCAATTTAATTTCCCTACAAAAATATCTCAAACAGTAGGTTTCATATTTTAATCAAATAGTAGACTTCATGATGAACCCAACAAAATTTGGTTCACTCAATTTGGACATTCCTAGCTCCAGTTATGAATTTTTGAAGTTTGCAACAAAATCTAGAAAAATAAATAAAGAAAAATTCAAAACCCTGACTGACAGCTAGGCCCCGCAGGTCGACGGGCCCACGCGTCAGCGAGACAGGAGTAGAGGACAGCGCTGACTGGCCAGAGCTTAGCGACGGCAAGCTCGTCGGTAGTAGCATCTTCACCATCGTGACCTACTCGACATCCCGTGTCGACTGGTGCCCTTGGTTGGCTCAGCGGTTCGCCAGAGCTACCTCGCCGGCGATAATAGCGGCATTGCAGAGGTGCTCAGCGGTGGGATCATCATCTCCGGCAATGACATGGCTAGGCGAGCAATGCTATAGCTTTAGGGAGTCCTAGCAGAGCTCTAGGGTTAGGTCTAGGGCATGGTGAAGCGGTGGTGTGCTCCAGCCGCTTGCATGGCGGTGCGACGGTGCACAGAGCATGGCGGTGGTGTCACCGTTCCAACGAGACGATTGTCGAAGGTAGGTCTCTGTATTCAAAGATGGTGCTAGGGCTCACGACGTGATGATAATGCATGCTAGAGGGGGACAATGGGGTATAGTTAGGGATGGTCGCGATGAGCTTGAGCTCACGGCCATGGCGGACACGCACTGTGCGGTCGCACGTTCCCACGTGGTGGCGGTGGTAGCGGTTAAACCGAATACATGTGAGCTATTGGGACATAAGATGACGATGGACCAGGGGAGAAAAAGGTAGGAGGAGCAATGGATATGGCTGGCCACAGCGAGCTCAGAGCTCGGCGGCGCTCCATGGCCATGGCGGCGACGGTGACGCACAATGTGGCTATACCTTGGCTCAAATGGTGACAATGGCAAGTCGGGGAGGTAGAGGAGATGATGGTGGAGTTATGAGTGCGATGGATCCAATAGAGGTGCAGCGATGATGGCGAGCGGCCCGATGAAGCTCGGCAGCAATGGCGCTGCTCGGCTATGGGAGAGAGAGAGCGAGAGCGAGGCGAGGCAAAGAGAGTGAACGCGAGAGAGTGAATGAGCGTGATGTGGCGCCCTCTTCTACCCGCTCTAGCCTAATGCACGGGGCCAACGCTAGCGTATGGATGCCAAGTGGTGATCGCGGCCTATGGCCAGTCGACCACGATGGCTGTTGCCCCGGCCAATTCGGACAGGTGAAGGAGCCAACTGACAGAGCGACTTCGTGCACCTGTAACTCCTAATCCGTGGTGATTTAGTGAAAATGGTATTAGTGAAAGTTGTATAGATATGTGAGATCTCCAACTTTGTTTTAAGAAGCATTTACAAAATTGCTATAGTTTTCAAACTATAGAGCTCCAAAGTGGTGCACTTGAAACTGAAATCTGCATTTTAACTTAGCAAAATTTCGAAGTCTAGAAACAACATTTCGTTGCTACTTTGGAGCTATTTTTGACTATGTTAGGCACTGAATTAGCTCATGGACCTAAAACAAAGTTTTTTTCCCATGTCAATAACTACAACTTTTATTAAGGGTGCACTACCATGCAAACACTCTAGGCTATAGTTCAACTTTGGTCAAAGTAGGATCATGAAAAATGACATTATGAGTAAACTAGGACTTAGAAGCAAAATTGGCCCATGTCATGAATACAAACATTGTTCCATTCACCATCCTAGACATGTCTAAGGTGTTTTTGTGACCTCACAACCATCTCTTGCATTGGTCACACATGATCACAAGCATATGCATGTATATAATCAACATCACATGTGATAATATGTAAAGAACAAGATGAAATTCCATATGCTCATGCTCATGAATGCTTGGATGATGCTTGTGCTCATGAAATGCAAGTGCCAAATGCAATGCTTAACACTAGGGTGTTATAGGGCCCACCAGGGTGCGGGCACACCCTGGGTGCGGCCGCACCCCCACCGCCCCCGCTTGGCCCCACTCTTCACTGGCAGTTGCACGTCGCCAAGCAATGACGGTTCCCGGTGGTTACCAAAAATACACGCCCCAAATCGACCACCTAGCACTATATAAGAAGGGCTAGAGCTCACCTCTCACACACACATTATTTGGAGCTACACCTCACTACCCTACTCTTGTACTCTTTTTAGCTTTAGTTCTTAGTATCATTTGGAGCAAGGCAAGAGTTACTTGGAGAGCTTGTCTCCTTGGAAGAAAGAGCAACTTTTGTATGAATAGTACTATGAAGAGTTCTTCCATATTCAAGCTCTCATATCATTTATATAGTAATGCATATAAAATAGAGTATAGTTTTCATGTTAGAATCATGATATATGAACTAGTATATAGTTTGTGTGTTATGATCTTGACATGTAGAACTTTATGCTTAATCATTTATATAACTTATATGAGTAGAATTAGAGCTAAGTTGAGGTGGCGGTTCATCGTGCCTTCAGGTGTGCCCATGTCCTATGCTTGTTGATCCGTAGGGTCGAAGTCCCAGTGGGATGTGGGTAGTTTCTGTGTAATCGGGCAAGGTGCCTGGGTACATAGGAACAGGTGAATACATTTCCTACTCCACGGTTGAGGGGTAGGTGGCAGGTGGTGATAGCCCTGTCTGTCCTTTGTAATCCCCCACATTCAGGTAGGGTGTAGGAGTCTAAATTATCAGATGAGGTTGCTGGCAGACCAGTACTCGGTGGCCTCCCGACCTATCTTACACTTAGTTCTAGCTCTAACCATATACGTTGTATGATCATCAACTATTCTTTGCATGGCTATATTAGAACAATGTTGGCTACGCTTAGGAATATTCTTTTATTCTTTGTTTTCCTTTTATCCTTGAAGTTGGCCCAGATGTGTGTCCACTATTCATGAAATACTATTTTTACCCCTGTCATGCACTATGGTCCACTATGCAAGTATGTAATCATGTTTATGTCTATGCTAGAATATGAATACCTTGCCCTCCTTTAGGAAAATATAAATAACGATACCCTGAATACTTCCGGGTGAAATGCTACAATGATAGTTCTGTACGCTTGCAGATATTGTCTATAATCTTTAAGGACTATCATAGTTGGTGTTCCTTGGTGGCTTTGCTAAGATTAACTAAATCTTAGTAATGGTGTTAAGAAATACCAATAAGCATTTCTGGCACCGTTGCCGGTGATGGACTTAAAACCTCCTCACTTGGTCATTACGCTAAGAAATGCCAACAAGCATTTCTGGAGCCGTTGCCGGGGAGGGCATAGGTTGAAAAGAATCTAGCATAACGAACAATGATCACATGCATGTAATGGTACCATAGTTTATGCAGGCTAATTCTACTTGTTTTCTTCCTGTTGTGGAATGAAAACATGATAGTGTATGAGTGGTTTTGATTTGCTGAACAACTACACAGATAATCCAGAGGCACTCCTAAGGAAGAACAGGTCTCATACTACTTCTTCTTCTACTCCACCGGCAGTCGAACCAGTCACCCTCGTACCATCTGCTACTGGTGCCAAGTCACTCCACGACTACTCCACCCCCGTTGTTGCCAGCGTGCCTGTTGGGCCCGCTGTCAACATGGGCACCAGAAACTTTGAGCTTCGGACTGGCCTGATTACGATGGTATAGGTAAGCCAGTTCTGTGGCTTGCCAAGCAAGGACGCAAGTGCACACTTGCAACACTTTCTTGAGCTGTGCGACACCATCGTCATCAAAGACATCGCACCAGCTAGCATTAGGCTCTGTCTGTTACCCTTCTCCCTTGCGGGGAAGGCGAAATAGTGGTTTTACCAGAGCAAGGGAGCTATCGACACGTGGGACAAATGTTTTGCGGCGTTCCTCGTGAACTTTTTCCCTATGGGCAAAACCAATGCCCTAAGGGGAAAAATTTTCAACTTCTAGCAAACTTCACTCAAATCCATCCCCGAGGCATGGGAGAGGCTCTAGGATTACATCCAGGCCAGCCCACACCATGAAATGGAGAACTAGCTCATGCTCCAGAACTTTTATGAGGGGCACACGCCCATGTTGAAGGGGCACATAGATGCCATTGCTAGAGGAGCATTCCTCTCCCTCACCGTCGATGGAGCTAAGGTCCTCATCTAGAAGATGGTGGCTAATCAAAGCTAGGGGGAGGAGTGCAAGCAACAAAAAGGCATGCATTCCGTGAAAAGAGAGGGCATGCTTGCCGCAAAAATAGATCTACTAATGACAAGGCTGGACAATCATGCCACTGAAAAGGAAGCCATGAAGAGCACCATCTAGACCATGAACTCACATGACGTGTGAGGTCTGTGGTGGAGTTGACCACTCGGGGAATGACTGCCCCGAGACCCATGAAGAAGCTTCATACATCAACAATGGGTTTTGCCAACAAAACAATAACGGGTGGAACAATCAGTCCCGCCCACAAGGAGGTAATTCGAACTTTAACTCCAATTATAATTCGAACCAACCATCCTTGAAAGACCTAGTTTTAGGTCAAGCTAAAATAAATTAAAATCTTACTAAAAAGTTATTTTTTAATGATAAAATGCTTGAAAGCATAAATATTAAAATTGATGGTCTATCTTCTTCTGTTAAAAATCAAATGAAAAGTTATTTTTTAATGATAAAATGCTTGAAAGCATAAATATTAAAATTGATGGTCTATCTTCTTCTGTTAAAAATCAAATGAGCTTTAATAAAATGATCAAAACTCAAATAGCTCAGCTTGCTGCCACACTACTGTTTCTGATTCAAAAAAGAATCTAGGGAAACCCAAAATTCCTCTCAAATCTGTCAATATGGTCTCAATGAGGTTTGGTAAGCCTCTATGTTGGGAGAGCCAAGGATATTTCGTAGTCCACCATTCGTCACCAAGAAGGGAGATCTTGGCCGCCCGACAATCACATGCTCGATCGGCCCACATGTCTTCCACAATGCCTTATGCGACCTTGGAGCAAGCATCAATGTCATGTCCAAGGTAATATATAATAAGATTGTGGGTGGACCTTTGTCCACTACAAATTTTAGACTACTGATGGCGGACCAAACATCACGACACCTAGAGGGATTAGCCAAGGATATCTTGGCAAGAATTTGAGACTCATACATCCCCATGGACTTCATCATTCTAGACATGGGTCGCAATGAGGAAGTTCCCCTCCTCCTAGGGAGACCATTTCTTAACACTACAAATGCAGTTTTACATGTGGGATCTAGGCATGTTTGCTTTCATATTCAAGGGCAAATAATAAGATGTCCATTTAATGGGTTTGATATGCATAAACACATTAAAGACAAACAACCCAAGAAACAACCATGTAAAAGTATTAAGTAGGTATGGCAGGTAAAAGAATCAGCATCTATGCCTACTTCTCCAAGCACAGATGTACCTTCAACAAGCAAGAATTGAAGGAGAGGAGTCCTGCTCATTGGACTTTAAAACAATGAGCCCTTGCCGAAGGTAAATTGGTAGTTATCCTTTAAATTTACAAGTTGATAAACATAGAAATATTAGATAAAAATCTATAGACTATGCTTTAAAAATATACTAAAATAAAACCAATTAGTTCACCTTTCATTTATATTCACCCTTGAAGAAATTTTGTTTATCCTATTCATGATCTATGCAAGTATGTTTTGGTTTGAAGTATGGTTAGTGATTGATCATATCTTCATAGGCTTCTTAACTTAAGCATGGTACTTAGGTTAACTAGCCTACCTTGATCAAATTAGTTTGATCATTGAACTAAAACTGCTGAGTACAGACATGGATGAGTTAAACAAAATAAAAATTTATGCAATAAAACAAAAATAATATACCTTCTTCGGAGACTTCACCAAGGATCTGACCTCAATCTAGCTTAGGGGAGGGCCCCATAAAGGTAACATATATCTTTTATTTATCACTTATATTTCTTATATTTATTTTTGTTCATAAAAATAAAAACACCAAAAATATTTATTCCACTCTCATATGTGTTTTAAGGAATGTTTAGTTTCTCCTATGTTGAAATGATGAATAGTTGCTCTGTCTATAATTTATCTATGCCTAGGTTATAACTTAGTATTCCCCAAGATTTAAGTTTGTTGGCTAAAAATGTCTCATCCTAAAACTTGAAAACTTGTGGGTTGCAAATGCATGCTCCTTTTTCTAAGTTGTTGCGAGTTATGATATGGTACAAATAGAATTTGCTATGATTTTGTTCTAAGAGAGACTTGATATCTGGAGATTTCATTTTCAAAAATGCTAAAATTCAAAGCTCCTCAATGGTTATGAATACCTACCAAGGCCATATGACATGATATTCAAATTCAAACCTTAGTCATATGCTACTTGTTTGAGCATTGAGCTTTGTCAAATTGTTGTGACCCTTGTTGAGATTCTCATCATGCACCCTTGATTAAGACTCACGCACACCCACAAATAAATTGCTGACTCTTACACTGAGAGTTACGGACAAACATGCTTTTTCTGTCCACCAAATAATTACTCCATTCATTTCTCATGTGTCTCCCTCTCAAAAATTTCATATGCCAAAAAGAATAGTATGGGCTATGCTAAAAAAGAGAGAAAAAGAAGAAAAAATGTCCATGCCAAAAGGCATGAGAGAAAAAAATGCATGCCAAAGAGCATGAAGAAAAAAAGAAGGGAAAGAAAAAGAAAGAAATAAATAAAAATAGCCCATACATTCAAATAAAGGCATTCATCCCAAAAAGAGAGAGATTCATGATTCAAAGGAGTACCAAAAATATTTAGAATTAGGACTTTATGAAAATTCCACACACTTGCATGTCTTGATCAAAGTGTATGACTTGCATCTCCTTGAGTTCTGGTTTTTGACTTAGCAAAATATGTGATGCAAGTATGCCCCAGTTTCATACCTACCCAAAACTCCACTCAAAAACTTTAGTGTCGCATGAGGTTGTTGGCAGACCAGTACTCGGTGGCCTCTTGACCTATCTTACACTTAGTTCTAGCTCTAACCATATACGTTGTATGATCATCAACTATTCTTTGCATGGCTATATTAGAACAATGCCGGCTCCGCTTAGGAATATTCTTTTATTCTTTGTTTTCCTTTTATCCTTGAGGTTGGCCTAGATGTGTGTCCACTATCCATGAAATACCGTTTTTACCCCTGTCATGCACCATGGTCCACTATGCAAGTATGTAATCATGTTTATGTCTATGCTAGAATATGAATACCTTGCCCTCCTTTGGGAAAATATAAATAACGATACCCTGAATACTTCCATGTGAAATGCTACAATGATAGTTCTGTACGCTTGCGGATATTGTCTGTAATCTTTAAGGACTATCATAGTTGGTGTTCCTTGGCAGCATTGCTAAGATTAACTAAATCTTAGTAATGGTGTTAAGAAATACCAACAGACATTTCTGGCGCCGTTGCCGGTGATGGAGTTAAAACCTCCTCACTTGGTCATTGCGCTAAGAAATGCCAACAAGGAGTAGGGTGCGTATGGTGTTGTTGATGGTGCGAAGCATACGCTCAGCTTTGCCATTTTGCTGAGAGGTGTAGGGGCAAGAAATGCGTAGCAAAATGTCGTGACTGGACAAGAAGCTAGACATGGCGTTATTAACAAACTCAGCGCCATTGTCTGCCTGAAAGCACTTGGGAACAGAGCCAAACTAAGTCTAAACATAAGGAACAAAAGCGACTAGATGACCATGGACTTTGGATTTTTGACACAGTGGAAAGGCCTAGCAAAAATGAGTGAATTCATCTAGCATGACCAAATAATACTTATAGCCAGAAGTACTCAAAATAGGAGAAGTCTAGACATCGCAGTGAACAATTTCAAAGGACATCGATGTGGTGGAGGAAGCACGAATGAAGGGCAGATGTGTGTGTTTGCCTAGCTGACATGCATGACACAAGGAATTATCTGGCTTATTGTAGGAGATGGCCAACATATTTTTTAGGATGTGGACAACATTAGGACTAGGATGACTGAGGCGGCGATGCCACAAGGCTGTTGACAAGGCAAGGTTAACATGGGCAGCTGAAAGGTCCCTAGTTTGGTTTTGGTAATTGAGTGACAATGTAGGTGGACTAATGTGTTTAAATGTGGGATACATAGGTGATTAATCCATAGGTACACTTGTGTGAGCAACTCATGCCCCAACGATGAAGATGGCTTGGATTTGTTGCAAGGCTCATACATGTGATGAAGGAGCTCATTGAATATGAGACATGACACTGAGTCATGTGACTAAGGTAGAGAAGATCAAGACAAGACTTGGCTTGATGGACCGATTGCAAGCGTGAAGGGCAAGTTGGAGGCTTTGGAGTTATGGACCACGTGGTAGTGAAGCCTAAGCAAGACTTAGTGCCAATGGATGAAGGCACTGGTGAAAAGCAAGTGAGGTCAAGATCGATGAACCAACAAGGTCACATGATGATATGAAGTGGATCATATCATTTGTGATATGGTTGGTGCATGTGTTGCATCAACACCGGAGGAGATGGAATGGAATACGGAAGGCGAAGGTATATTTGTAGGGCATTTCATTTCACCAGTCATAGGTGTGTAGAGAAGTTTATGACTGGATTTAGGATAGATGGTTGTACTATCAAGAGGGGCAAACTTGTTTGCATATCGGTCATCTAGTGCCACTTGAGTGATCTAACTTTGCATCGTTGCTAGGATCGAGTGGTGTGGTGAATTGAGTGATTAACTCCTTGAAATTTTTTGTGAAAATGCTAACACACATACACGTGGTGGTGTTGGCACATTTGCAAAGGATAAGAAGTTGGAGAAGTTTTGGAGAAACTTGAGTTGAAAAAGAGAAGTGATGATTCTTGGATTGGAATTCTGTGTTTATCCATTATGCTTTGGATGAAATGTGCATATGGGATGTGTAGCCCTCTACATAAGCTTTACAAAATGTCCAAGATCATCGGAGCTAAGAGTTATAGTCGTTCTAGTGATGACCACTCTATGATAGGATGCTACGATCGGACGCTGGCAGAGTCCGGTCAGTTGTGACAGGACGCGTCCGGTCACGTCTAGAACCTCTTTGGAAGTGACCGGATGCTGGGAGAGTCGAGTATAGTTACAGGAGAAAGCAGAGTCTGGTCAGTTGAGCAGAAGTGCATAGAAGGCGACCAGACCCGGCAGTGAGTCCGGTCATCATCAATAGGACGTGTCCAGTCATGTTTTTGATGTTCTAGAACTCTCTATTTCCTGACCGGACCTAGTGGTGTAGAGTCCAGTCACTTTGAAGAGGCACATTCGGTTAGTGCCATGTGGGCGCGCGCATGAACTAGCCATTGGCTGGCAATGATTGACTTCGAACGTGATGGACATGTGGTGAGATCCTAGCGATCGGACCCTAGTACAGGCGAGTCTGGTCGATTATAACAGCGAGTCCTGTCACGTCGCAGAGTGCCTTGTGAAGGGGTACAACAGCTCTATTTGCTTGGGGGCTATAAAACCAAGCACTAGTCGGCCCTGGACTGGTGGCTGGGTACCCTTGAGCCTTGGTGGCTTGTGTAGGAGTGCTTGGGAGCCCTCTAACTCACTTGTGCTTGCAAGAGGGCGAATCAAGTGTGAGTGAGTGATTCTAGTGCAATTGCATTGTGAGATTGCATAGAGTGGCACTAGGTGTTCAAGTTACAAGCCGGTGGTGCTTGTTACTCTTGGAGGTTGCCACCTCCTAGATAGCTTGGTGGCATGATCTCTGTCAAAGCACGCAAGGAAGCTTATGCAGTGCTTCGGAGAAGATTGTGAGGGGTGTTGTGCTCGCCCCACGAGAGCCACGAAGAGCTACTCTAGTAGAGCGAGACATGAAGTGCGACAAGTAGTCCGGCCGGGTCAAGTGCTAGAGTTTGTGGTAAGCACTCCACGTGGGAGAGTGTGACTTGCGGGTACCACTAGCAAGAGGACCGGCGGCAACCTGCTTGAACCTTGTCTCAATAGAGACTAGCTTGGTGGCAAACCAAGTGAACCTCGAGATAAAAATCACTGTGTCATCTTCTTGCAATTCTCCAACACAAGCTTGTATTTATTTTCATACATATTGTGCTTGTGTAGTTGCCCTTGTAATTAGTTAGCTTGTGTAGATTGCTTGTGTAGCATAGAAGTAGCACCCTTGCGTAACTAATTTGGTTTTAGTAACCTTTTACATTTCTTAGTTTGTGTAGCTAAGTAATTTGAGCTCTCTAATTTGGCATTAGTTGCCTTGTTGTTGAGCATTGCTAGTGAGCTTAGGCTTTGTGCTTTTGCATACTAGTTGTGTAGGAGCTCTCCCGTGCTTGAAGTACTAGTTGCATAGGTTTGTGTGACTTTACTCCTAGAATTGATTAGGTGAGCTCTAGCTAGCCTGGCACCTTAGTAACTTGATTAGTATCTTTTCTAAGGTGCTTGAGAACTTAGATAGAGTGGTGTAGTCATGGCTAGACCGCTAGTTTTAATTCCACATTTTGTTTCGGTTAGCCGGCATGATTATTTTTGGAAAGGTCTATTCACCCCCCACCTCTAGTCTGCCATCTCGACCCTACAGTAGTGGTAGGGACAGACATAGTTGGGAAAGTGTATAGGTCACTGTCACTGTTGCAACGATGGATCACTTGCCTAGTGTGGAGTTTTTAATGGAGAAGCCTAGAGCATCAAACTTGATAGAACAATGGTTGTTGCGGGTGAATTGACGAACCGAAAGGAGGTTGCGTACTAGGGCAGGGGCAACAAGAACATTGTTAAGAGAAAAGGATGCATCAGTTGTGGGAAGTGTGGAAGTGCCACGACTAAGGATGAGAATGGATTGGCCATTCCCACAAATATATAGGGAGAAGAGGGAGGAGACGAGTGAGCAGTATACCATCCGAGGAGGACATATGCAATGTAGCACCAGTGTCGAGCACCCAAGTGTGAGCATCCGGAGAGGCTTCGAACGGCGGGGGGCCAACCTGTTGTGGGGTACACATCGGATGATGAACCTGTTGTAACATGGCCACTGCGAGTGGCGGAGACCTACGCAGTCAGCAGGTTATGAGGGCATCTCTGACCTGCTACCAAAATGGAGGTCCAGCTCTCGCACCTCAAGACCTGGGAGAGGGCGGTTTGTTAGATTGTGCTTGCAGGTTACGCATGGTGGCCTTGGTGCGGCCTCCGCTCGGACGACTCGGAGACGTCTCCGGCTGGTGGGGCGGAGGCCTCTCCGCTTATTGACTAATTAAATGCCAACACTGTCTAAGTATGTGCAGGTTACCGAATGAGGGCGCTCGTCGACTGTGCAGGCGCTCTAGCATGGTCTCCGCACATCGGGGTGGAGACCCAAGCGGGAGATCGGTGATCCTGGGCGGTCGGAGGTCTGCGGCTTTGGCGCTCCCGGAGGAGGAGGCCCGAAGGCCCATCATCAAAGCCTAAGGCCCGATGGGCTGGTTGATCGCACAGGCCCCGTACCAGATGGCGGCATGGCAAGATTACCCCCGAGGCAGAAGGCGGGTAGAGGAATATCCCGAGAATGTACTGTAGCAGTTAAGGGGTACTATTGTAAGCCCTGTAAAAGCGGTAGTTGAACCTTATAAATAGGGAACACTTGTAACAGTAAAGGGGGATGATGCATTAATGAAACCCTAGCTTTCCGTGCCCTTTCCCTTACATGCCTAGTGGTCATTCTTGTTATCTGAGCCTCTGCCTAAGAGCAGCCATATGCGGGCGGAGGCCCCTAATCACCTGTCTGAGACCGCCAGTTTCAACATTGGCGCCCACTGTGGTTGGCCAAGGCAAACCAACGATGACAGGGAAGAGAAAAACCACCACCAGAGTGGCAACGACCACGGGTCAGAGAGGAAGGCCTAGGCACACCACTCGTAGCACCTACGCAACTTCGCCAGCGGAGGTCGATACCAGAGTAGATGCCTAGGGTCAACCACCGGAACTCCAAGATCTAGAAATCCAAGGTCTAGAGGCCCAACCAAATCTAGGCACAACACTCGAGCAAGAACTGCAACAGCTACAGGCAAAGTTGCAGAGAGCGCAACAAGAGAGAGACAGAATGGCAGCAGCATTTGCAGCTAATCAGCAAGCTACTCAAGCATCAGCACAAGCAGCAGAAATCAGACAGCAGTTGGCAGTCCTACATGCTGAGATGCTGAGTATGCAGCATGCAGTACTAGCATCAACCTCCACAGTCCCAGCCTCTACAGCAACAGCAACCGCAACCATACCACAGGGGCCTCCGCCAATGATCAACCAGCCCACAATGCCATCTCAGGTGACGCGGAGGCCTATCGATCCCAAGTCCCCACTCTTAGAAGGTATACAACAGTCGCCATGGCCAACAGCGTACAAGCCAATCACGCTACCAAAGTTCAACGGAAAGACAGACCCCCATCAGTTCATTATGAGTTACGAGGCAGCTGTAGCCTCTGCCGGCGGAGACGACGCCGTCCTAGTAAAGTCATTTGTTATTGCTGCCGAAGGCGACGCGTTGGCTTGGTATTCCATGCTCAAACCAAGCACGGTCTATTCTTGGGAAAACCTTTGGGATAAGATATTGGCAAACTTCAAAGGGCTAGCAGCACAATCACTGACATCCACAGATCTGTTCCAGTGCAAGCAAGTGCAGGGAGAGACACTACACGACTACTTTCAGAAATTCATGCAAGTGAAGGCGAAGGCACCAGACGTCCCAGACAAGATCGCCATTGAAGCAGCAATCAAAGGCCTCCGAATCGGGCCATTCGCAGCACACCTAGCAAGAAAGAAACCAACTTCCATACAATAGTTGTATGACGAGTTTGAGAAGTACTACAGATCAGATAATGACCTCCGGAAAAGGCTAGAGGAGCAGGGTCAAAACAGACAGCAAAACAACAGCAAAAACTCCCAGAAGAGCTACATGAACTAGAATGCGTCAAATCAGAAAACAGGCCAGGGGCAAGTGCTCAACATCGAGGGTCAACCTCACCCCGAACAAGGGCAATCGGCGGCGCTGACAGGGCCGGAGACCCAGACCAGGAACCAAGGTCGGCAAGGTTACCAAGGCAAAAACTGGAACAAAAACAACAAGCAGAAACAACGCAGGCCATATTGTGTTTTTCATGGCGAAAGCGCAGGGCACAGCACCAAAGATTGTCTGGAGACGAAAGAAACACAGGAAAGAATGAAGAACAAGCAGACTGCCCAGCCTCCGACACAGCAGAGCGCAAGAGAGGTCAACACCACTTACACAACTGGCCACCAGCAGTACTGCCCAATGTACCCAGCGCTAAACACAAACCAAATACATCCCTCCACACTAGCCTCTGCCTATTACCCAAACTTCCTACCAGCATGGCAGCCAACGCCTTCGCAGCAGCCTCCGGTGGGCAACTACAGGTCGGAAGTAAGCCTGACCTACATAAACCCAAATCCTCCCCACATAACCTACCTCGAAACAAACCCACCGCCATAAAACCATAGCAGGTTTGAGCCTCCGCCGCAACAGCAGCACATGCAGCAACTGCCTCCGCCGCCACCTCACAACCAACCCCCAACACCAAAAAATGAGCCAAACCCAAAAAACCAAGTCAACGCCCATGGACTGCTACCAACAATAGGCATGATACTGCCAATCGTCGGAGGATCATCAATGGAGTTTCAAACGAAAAAGCAGAAAAAAGAACACCTCCGCCTGGTAAACAACGTAGTAGTCCAAGGCCCAGCAAAATACACAGATTGGTCCAGAGTCCCAATCACCTTCATAGAAGATCTCCAGCTAGAAAGCTACCCTCACACAGATGCAATGGTAATCAAGACCAACATAGCTGCATGGGAGATAAGCAGAGTATTGATTGACACTGGAAGCTCAGCAGACATCATCTTTGCACATGCCTTCGACCAAATGAAGCTCAGTAGGAATCAACTACAGCCCTCCGAATCCCCTTTGATAGGATTCAGAGGAAAGCAGATACAAGCACTAGGAAAGATATCACTCCCACTGTCGTTTGGAAACCAAGCAAATGCTAGAACCGAGTACATAACCTTCGACGTCGTCGACCTGTACTACCCATACAATGCTATCCTGGGCAGAGGATTCACAACCAAATTCAACGCCGCCCTACAAATGGCCTACCTATGCATGAAGATACCAGCACTCCATGGCATCATCATAGTCAGAGGCAGCCAGAAAGAAGCAAGAAACATAGAAAAAGCAATCTACAGAGCCCAAAGAAACATCAATGCAGTTGAGTCAGCAGACAAAGAACTAGAGCCTCCAGATATGCCCAGAGGAAAAACAGATATGGCAGGTCAAGAAGAGACAAAGGTGACCCCTCTGCAAAAGGAGTTACCAGACAGAAAAGTAACAATCAACTCAGAATTGAGCAAAGCAGAGGTGGAAGAGCTCATGGAAACCCTAGTAAAAAACAAAGACATCTTCGCCTGGTCAGCCTCCGACCTACAAGGAGTCAGCAGGGACATCATATAGCATGAGCTGAATATCAATGAAAACATGAGACCAAGAAAGCAGAAACAGAGAAAAATGTCGGAGGACAGAATCCTAGCAGCAAAGGCGGAGGTGCAGAGATTGCTAGATGCAAAGGTTATCAGGGAAGTCAAGTATTCAGAATGGCTTGCAAACGTAGTACTGGTACCAAAGAAGAATGGCAAAATGAGAATGTGCATAGATTTCACAGATCTGAATAAAGCCTGCAAAAAAGACCCTTTCCCATTGCCAAGAATAGATGCCTCCGTCGACAAGGCAGCCAGGTGCCAGAGGTTCTCTCTCCTCGACTGTTTCTCAGGGTATCATCAAATCTAGATGAAAAAAGAAGACGAAGACAAGACAAGTTTCACCACTCCATTTGGGACATATTGCTACACCCGAATGCCGGAGGGCCTAAAAAATGCAGGAGCAACCTTCGCCAGAATGACAAAGGATGTTTTGGGCTCACAACTAGATAGAAACATCATAGCCTACATCGACGACATAGTGGTCATGAGCAAGAACAAAGATGATCATGTCTCCAACTTGCAGGAGACCTTCGCCAACCTCAGGGCAGCTGG
The DNA here is from genome assembly GCF_019320115.1 of Miscanthus floridulus. Lineage (NCBI taxonomy): Eukaryota > Viridiplantae > Streptophyta > Magnoliopsida > Poales > Poaceae > Miscanthus > Miscanthus floridulus. The sequence continues at coordinate 14,792,630 of NC_089594.1, read as the reverse complement.
CCTCCGCCTCAACCCAGAAAAATGTATATTTGGAGTCACAAAAGGGAAGATGCTTGGATACATCATAAGCAGCGAAGGCATCAAAGCGAACCCAGACCAAACCAGAGCAATAATGACAATGACAGAACCCAAAAACAAGAAAGAAGTGCAAAAGCTGACGGGAAGAATAGCATCGCTCAACAGATTCATCTCAAAATCAGCAGAACGCAGCCTACCTTTCTTCCAAGCACTGAGGGGCAGAGACAACTTTGAGTGGGGGTCTAAGCAGTCGGAGGCATTTCATAACTTGAAAGAGTATCTCGCAAATTCACTGGTGGTCTTCGTTCCAGAATCGGACAGCCACCTATTGCTTTATGCGGCGGCCTCCGACCATGCAGTCAGCGCAGTCTTAGTTCACGAGCAGGAAAAAGAATCAGGCAAAACTCAAAAGCCAGTCTATTTTATCTCAGAAGCTCTGTCCGGAGCCAAGCTAAATTACACTGAGGTAGAAAAAGTCACCTACACTGTGCTGATGGCATCAAGAAAACTAAAGCACTATTTCCAAGCCCACAAAATTTCAGTCCCAACATCGCTGCCACTGCAAGACTTGCTAAGAAACAAAGAAGCCTCCAGCAGAATAGGCAAATGGGCTACAGAGCTATCATAGTTCGGTATCTCATATGTCCCCAGAACAGCAATCAAATCACAAGCACTAGCCGATTTTGTAGCAGATTGGACACCTCCGACAGAGCCCAAGGTACAACCAACCAGTCAAGGCTAGATAGCATACACGGATGGAGCCTGGGGCCAAGCCAGAGCAAGAGCCTCCACCGTTCTAACGGCACCCTCTGGTGTCAGACTAAAATACGCAGCAAGGCTAGAGTTCAAATCAACAAATAACATAGCAGAATACGAAGGCCTGATCCTGGCACTCAGCAAAGCAAAGACCCTAGGGGCAAAAACATTGACAGTCAAAACATATTCTCAAGTGGTTACTGGCCAAGTAGAAAAAGAATACACAGCAAGAGAGCCAGAACTCATCAAGTACCTATCCGTTGTCAGAAATTAGGAGCGGAGATTCGAGGGCTTCACCCTAAAGCACATCCCAAGATCAGAAAATGCGGAGGCAGATGAGTTGGCAAAAGCTGCGGCAAACAACCTGCCACTACCACCAAACACTTTCTATCAGACCCTGAAGTCTCCGGCAACTGTGGAGACATCTAAGACACCTAAGCCCATACTACACCTGCAAAATGAAGATTGGAGAAAGGCGATAACAGAATTCTTGGAAGGCAAAACCACCAAAGAAGATGAAGCAAAAGCAGCAAGAATACAGGCCAGGGCAAGAAATTACACAATCATAAATGGTGTACTATACAAAAAAGGAGTAGTCAAGCCTCTCCTCAAATGCATATCGCAGCGCGAAGGCATAGAGTTGCTTCAAGAAATACACTCAGGAATTTGCGGGTCACACATTGGCTCTAGAGCATTATCAGCAAAGGCAATAAGGCAAGGCTTTTACTGGCCAACACACATACAAGATGCAGAGCAGACAGTCAGAACATGCAAATCATGCCAAACATTCTCTCCCGATCAGTCAAAACCATCGTCGGAGACCCAGCTTATACCTCCGACATGGCCGCTGCAAAGATGGGGTATGGACCTAGTTGGCCCATTACCACCATCCCAAGGAGGAAACAGATTTGTAGTAGTGGCAGTAGAATATTTTACAAGATGGATCGAGGCAAAGCCACTGGTAAAGATAACCTCAGAAATTGTCAGAAAATTCTTCTGGCAAAACATCATTTGCAGATTCAGTGTACCAAGGATTCTGACAGTAGACAATGGAAAGCAGTTCAATTCAGAGAACTTCAAAGAATTCTGCAAAAGCATTGGAACAAAATTAGCCTTCGCCTCAGTATACCACCTAGAGTCCAATGGTGCTGTGGAAAGAGCAAACGGAATAGTTTTTTTAGCAGTATCAAAAACATTGCTGGGTCTCCGCAAAGGAAAATGGGTAGATGAATTACCTAGAGTGATTTGGTCACATAACACAACTATATCAAGGACAACAGGATTCACACCATTCAAACTGCTCTATGGAGAAGAGGCCATGTTGCTAGAGGAAATTAAGCACGAAAGCCTCCGCACAACGAGACAGCTAATGATGCAAGACGAAGAATACGCAAAAGAAACAATAGAAGCCACAAGACTGGAAGCAGTAGAAAACATTGCAAAATATCAGTCCCAAACCAAGAAGTGGAGAGACTCTCAGGTGGTAAGAAAAGACATAAAACATGGAGACCTCATACTCAAAAGAAAACCCAACGCACAACTTGTTGGCAAACTGCAACCGAAATGGGAAGGACCATACACGGCAACAGCAACAGGGCACACAGGTTCTTTCCACTTGACAGACAACGAAGGTGTCACGATGACACACACCTGGAGTATTGACAGCCTCCGCCGATATTACATCTAGGCAATGTAACAAAGGGCAACGTCCGCAAACAATAAGCGGAGGCCCCTCCATTCGTTTACTTTTCAGTTCCTTTTTTCTTTTACAAAAAACTCCAAAAGAGCATGTACTCTTTTCCTCATAGGGGAACTCCATGCGGAGGTGAGGTTTTTAACGAGGTAGGCTCAATGTAAAAATCCTCTGGAAGTATAAAGAGGTAATTCCCCAAAAGAACGATCGAAAAGTAAAACACCGAAAGCGGCCAGCCCTGGCGCCGCAATATTTGGTGAACAAAAATAAGCATAGGTCCTTTCAAAATGCCAGCCATAGGCATTGGCAATTTGAAACGACCTCTATGACCAAACAGGCCTCCAACCTTGACGAAGACCTGACCAGAGTCAGGCATCAAGGCAAAAACCACCTTGGCCAAACAGGCCTCCTACCTTGACGAAGACCTGACCAGAGTCAGGCATCAAGGCAAAAACCACCTTGGCCAAACAGGCCTTCGACCTTGACGAAGACCTGACCAGAGTCAGGCATCAAGGCAAAAAAAAACCCAAGCATCAGGGGTAACACCATTTTGGCGCTAGAACCAGGAAGAAGGTCTCCGCCATCAAAAACAGCGAAAGGATAAAAATGTCTGACAAAACACTGTCACCATTATGGCGCCAGGCCTGTTTACTTCAAAAGATCCAGGCCGTTAAAGCCAAGATACGCTCCAACAAACAACGTACCAAATATTTAACAACCAAAAGCCACCACCTTGCTATAAAACGGGCTCCCCCCAACCCTTAAAACCTCAGTCAGCATAGGGAGCAAGGGGGGAAGAAGGCAGAGAGCGAGCACAAGCCACAGCAACACCCATGGAAGCAGGGGTCTCTTTAGATATCCAAGCTTTCTGTAGATATTGTGCAAAAACTCATAAAAGCAGAGGCACCTGCAGCCAGGCGGAGAGAGTAGGAAGAGAGAAAGGACCTACGGCACGGTGATGAACAGCGCAGGTCTACGGAACAAGCGGGATACCGTACGAAATCTCGTAACATCCCCCCGACGCCGGAGACCTAACCTGCCATCTCCACAAATGGAGCATGAACCACGGGTGTACAGCGTCAGAGGCACACACCATCGAACAGCTAAAACGCCTGGCTAAAGAAATACAAAAAGCCTCCGCGCGTCTGCACAAACTACGCCAAACCTCCTATCGGGTCACACACGGACTCAGCAAGCCTTGCCAGGTGGACTTCAAGTATGCCTCCGCCAGCCAAAAAAGTGCCAACATCTCTATCCCGGCCACCAAGCAAGCACAAAAAAGGGGGGAAAATGGGGCAAAGGCCCTGGCCACCACCTCTGTATCGCGCACGTTCGCCCAAGCAAAGGCCCACAGTGTGCAGGCTCAGAACTAGACGACATATGTAAACTAGCGTAATAGACATAGGCCCCCGCACAAACAATCAAGAAAGCGAACCTGTTTTGTATTCCATAAAACCTCAAGTAGCATTCTTACAGGACACAAACTTACAACAAAATCCAAACTATTGTGGCGGAGGTCCGCGCTAAGCGAGGGCGTGAGTAAACTCGGCACGCTCGTCGTCTATGTCAAACCTAACTCAAACACGTCACGCGTGACACTGCGAGGAAAGGTTGAGCGCCAATACTCCCAAAGCTCCTCGCTCACAAAGATACCATTGTTGTAGAGAGTCAAAGGTGCAACATCTTGCGCAGGCCCTCGATTCGGAACCTGCGCAAGGTAAAAATTTCACACAAAATCATTTAGAACAAAAGAAACTTTATTTACAAAAGTCTAACTGGACCACAATATACAAGCCAAAACAGCTAAACCCTATAAAGAGCCTAAACCTCCTGCGTCTTGACCGCAGCAGAAGTCCCCGCAACATCGCCCGCATCGGTTGTGGGCGGAGACGGCGCCTGCGGCCTCCGATCATCACCACCACTAGTCGTAGCGCCCTTCGAAGTGCTAGCGGGTGCGGAGGCATCGTCCGTAGTTGCTGAACGAGGAATCGGCGGAGGCCTGCTCGCCAGAACCTTCTGTGCCTCCTGTTAAAATGTAGGCTACAACTTCAGCGACACAGAGCAATAAAAGCATTCACAGCTTTGCAAAAAAAGGGGAAAGACAACAAATACCTTCGCCCTTTTCTCCTCCGCCAACTTCCGGGCGGCAAGTCTCCCAAACGGAGCCCAAAAGAACCCAATAAAATTCCTCAAGGTTTTTCGCAAAGCAGGAGAAGTCTCACCAAGTGCCTCCGGACCAGGCAGCACCCCCTCCGGAATGCTCTCGGTATGTGTGCACCCGCCGCGTACCAGAAGCTTCACGTAGTTTGTTACCCCCGCTAGCGCCCCATAGTCCGTGCAGCCATTTATCAGATCAGGGAGCTTCACAAGGTGACGCTTTAGCCAGGAGGTGAGGGCGTAGACGCTGTCTTCCTCCGGAGGAACGAGGTTTCGCCTCCGAACTTGGCAACGGCGGCCCGGTACTAGGCAATGGTTGCAGCAAGGACCCCTTTAATCGAGTCCAAACGCTTCGTCGTCAAAGACAGCTGCTCCTCCACTGCAGCTGCGGATTCCTTCTCACAGTTTAGCTCTCGTCGAAGACCCTCGGCCAATTCGTTTGCCCTACAGGCCTGCTCGGTGGACAAAGCTTCAACGTCCCGGGCCTTGGTGAGATCGGCCCTCAAGGCCTCCTTTTCTCGTTCCTTCTCCGCCAGAGGAAGGCGGAGAGCTGCAAGGGAGTTGGCCAAACCCCCCTTTTCACCTTCTAGTCGTTCATTTTCCGCCTTGAGCACTTCAATCGCAGTATCTCGGTCAGAGACCTCACGAGTACAGCGCTCTTCCATAACAACGACCGTGTGATACCCATGCGTTTAGAAAAAAGAAGACCAGGGCCATCAGCGATACAAAATAGAAACAAGTATAAAGGACAGCAAACACACAAAGAGGCAAACAGCCAAAGACGCACCAAGCTCTGGTGTTCTAGATGAACGCGGAGAAGTTGGAAGAAATCCATGTCCCTCAAACGCTTTTTGAAGCGATCTGTTCAAAGAACAAACAAAAACAAGGCTGTAAGGTGAGAAAAGAAATCTCGCAATGAATACAAAAACTGCCGGAGACCACCTCCGACATCTTCAAGAACCCCAAGATAACACTCTTTCCAACCTGAGATAGAAGTGTTAGAGGAGCCTGCGTAAAGAAAAAATAGCAACAATAACAACTCAGGTCAGAGGGCCGATTAGAAGTAGGCAGTAGCAGCAGACCGAAAGACGAGTAAGCTAAAAACACACTACGCTCACTTGGACCCAGCGCTAGTGGCCCCTGCTGCCCTAGACCAAACCTGGCGGTGGCGGTGGCCGCTTGCTCCTCCAGAGTGAGGAGTCCGGCCATGACAATACTTGCAAAACAACAAGTATGCAGCATTAGCATTTGGTAGAATACAAAAATAGATGAACCCAGCGAAGACCGTACGAACACAAACGCGCGCCAAACAAACTCACTCATAAAAAGCCCGGGGCGGGCCGCTTGACGAGCACCTTGGGCAGAAGTCTTTGCCCTATCATGCGGTGAAGGCCCAGAAGGCCGGCTGCCCCCAACCAACGGCCTGGTAGGCGGAGGGCTCGGAGAAGCCTAGACCGCCGGGGCATGCTCAGCGAGCAAGGCCTCCGGTTGCCCGACGACGGCCTCTGGCCCGGGGGGAGATGAAATAACGGGCGGAGGCGAAGGGGCGTGCGGCGGGCCGGCCTCCGTGCCCTCTTCAGAACTTGAGCACAGCCCGCCGAGAATGTCGGGCATAGGGTTGGCGGCGCTGGCCTCCGGCTGTTCGACGCCGCTCGCAGCACCCTATGGGGAGCGTGCCGGAGCAGCGCCAGCCTCCGGCAGCTCTGCACCCCCTGCGGCACTATGCAACGAGCTCGGCGGAACGACTACAGCCCCGCTATCTCCGCTGCTCGCCACCCGCACGTCCCTTGGGGCCAAAGAACTCTGAGCATCTTCACTGTCGGCTAAAGAAGCACCCGCGCTGTTGGCCGAAGACACGCCCGGCGCGATCACCAAAGCACTGGATTTCTTCTTTTTCGCAGGCGCCTGGGCAACAACGGCGCCCTTCCTCTTCTTGGACTCGGCCTCCGCCGTAACATTCTTCGTGGAGGTCTTCTTCTTCTTCTTGTCAATTGAGGCAATGACCTCCGCGGGAACCTCACGCTCCCGGTAGACGATCCCGAGCTCCTCAAAAACTCGATTGAGCCACGGCATGATGCTAGCCATGGCTCTCCGAGACGTGTACTCACGCTCAGAAATTTTGCCGACCAACCCGATAGCGGCTTCCTCAACCTCGGAGATGAAACTGTCCTCCGTGACACCCTCGCCTAGAGACTGGCCGAAGCGAGGGAACGTAATCCCAGCCAACGGCCCAAAAATGGGAATCGCCACCATTTCAAGCCGAAAGGGTGGATTGTCTCCTTTGAGGGGCCAATAGTCGGAGGCCATGATCTCCTCCACTAGATCGCGGCCCCCGGAGTAGCAGCACGCTAATGCGAAGGCCCGGTCACAGGCCACCCTCGCTGAAGATACTGCCTCTGGCGGCTCCACGCGCGTATGCGGCGCCATCGCCTCCATCCTTGAAGTCAGAGGATACTCCACGACCTCCACACCATCATTGGTGGTGCCACGAACCCTATAGGTCTTCACATAAAACCACCCCTCGAGCCAGCCGCGATCCCATTTGCCCTTTTGGCAAAAAGAAATCTCTAGGCGATCTACGCCTTGGTTCCTCTTCGCCATGAAGGTGCAACTACCATACTGGCAGACCACCTCCACTTCCTTGCCGTCCTGCATCTCTTTCTTCTTCTTCGGTTGCTTCTGCAGCTCGTAGTAGGCGTAGAAGGTGTCCACATCTGGATCGGCACCATAAGAAGCACACGCTTAGCAGAATTTGCTGAGCGTAAGGAAGGCCGTAGGAGTCAGATGATGGAGCTGGACATTGAAGGTCTCTAACACCTGGCAGAGGAAGCGGCCGTAAGGAAGGCGGAGGCCGCAGGCGAAGAAGTCCCAAAACACCACCGCATATCCCTCCTCCGGCTCCGGAACAGCCTAGCCAGACGGAGGGATCTTTACCCTTGAAGATGGAAAATATGACTCCTTCAACATTTCCGCGACCGCTTCTTCAGTAATGGAGGAGGGGCCGAAATCCCATGACTTTATCGCCATGTCTCCGGAATCCGTAGCAATCAGGTCTCCGACGGACACGGAGACACTACCCAAATCCTCCTCCAGCAGCTTCTCAAGTTCCAACGTGGAGGCGGAGGCAAGCATGCACTCCTCAAAACGTGCACCCCAGCCGCCTGCCCTAACACCAAGAAGGTGGCGATAGGGACCGAAGAAGGCGGGCCGACGAATATGGGCGAAGGCGGAAGAGAGAGCCACCGCGACGGCAACCTCGGAGGAATGCGCAAGCGGAAAGAAGGAACGCGCGGAGGCGGCTCAGGCGAAAGCAAAGAAAGCAGAGAGCGATGTCTAGCGCTGCAAGGAAAGCGAACGAGTCGTGCGGGGGGGGGGGGACCCTGCCACCGACCTCGCCCTTATATAGGCCGCGGGAGGGCGGTTCGGCTCCCGCCGAACAACGGTCATCTCCAGTCGGTCCGCCTGGCGGCAACGGTCATCTCCGGACAGTTCGCCTGAAGCCCAACGGTCATCTCCGAATAAGTTGCAAGATGCACAACGGCTAGATCTGCAGCCAAATGGCTACTTTGACAAGACCAACGGCCATGCCAGAGCGGGCCAGCGGGGAACTGGCGGGGATCGGTCGGAGACATGACTATGCGTAATCTCCACCCCCACAAACATCCTTGTTTAGGGCGTTTTGAGCTCACGACACGCTCAGGTGGACCGTGGTCTCAAAAGGGGAGAACTGTTGTAACATGGCCACCGTGAGTGGCGAAGACCTACGCAGTCAGCAGGTTACGAGGGCATCTCCGACCTGCTACCAAAACGGAGGTCCAACCCTCACACCTTAAGACCTAGGAGAGGACGGTTTATTAGATTGTGCTTGCAGGTTGCACATGGTGGCCCTGGCGCGGCCTCCGCCTGGACGACTCGGAGACGTCTCCGGCTAGTGGGGCGGAGGCCTCTCCGCTTATTGACTAATTAAATGCCAACACTGTCTAAGTATGCGCAGGTAACCGAATGAGGGCGCTCGTCGACTGCGCAGGCGCTCTAGCATGGTCTCCGCACATCGGGGCGGAGACCCAAGCAGGAGATCGGTGATCCTAGGCGGTCGGAGGTCTGTGGCTTTGGTGCTCCCAGAGGAGGAGGCCTGAAGGCCCATCGCCGAAGCCTGAGGCCCGATGGGCCGGTTGATCGCACAGGCCCCATACCAGATGGCGGCATGGCAAGATTACCCCCGAGGCGGAAGGCGGGTAGAGGAATATCCCGAGAATGTACTGTAGCAGTTAAGGGGTACTATTGTAAGCCCTGTAAAAGCGGTAGTTGAACCTTATAAATAGGGAACACTTGTAACAGTAAAGGGGGTGATGCATTAATGAAACCCTAGCTTTCCGTGCCCTTTCCCTTACACGCCCAGTGGTCGTTCCTATTATCTGAGCCTCCGCCTGAGAGCAGCCATACGCGGGCGAAGGCCCCTAATCACCTGTCTGAGACCGCCAGTTTCAACAGAACCTATGTGGGCATGAAGGCCGCAAGAGTCTGTGGAGCTGGCCCAAGAATGCCGTGGCCGCCCCAGGTTAGGTGCTTCAACTACTGGGGAGGCAGAGGACCAGAGGTAGAAGGAGTGGTCGACATTAAAGAGCAGAGAAGACGGATGGGGAGAGCAGGGAGTACGCGCGAGTAGATTGCACACGTGGAGCAAAGGAAGGAGGGAAGCGAATGTGGGAGCGTGGGGAAGTGGGACGCGAGCAGAGCAAAGGATGCGCGTGGCTCATGGGGGATGCGTGGTTGGGAAGGAGTCAGCAGCGCGCGATGCAGAAGAGGCATGCGTAGGCCAGCGCACGAGAGAAGGCGAAGAGTGGCTGGGAACGGGTCGCATATAGGATTTGCGCAGCGGAGGGAAGGCGCCACGCGGTTAGGCGCAGTCATGCAGAGGACAGGGAGGGCAAAACGGTGCGCAAGTGTTGCACGTGAAGGAGCGGCCACGTGTGAGGGGAGCTGAAGACGTGCGAGTGGGTCCAGTGGCTAGATGGAGGATGCGCAGGGGATGGAGGAGAGCAGGGGACATGCACACGTGATCCGCACGGTGCGGGTGTGACACAACACTACCGGAAAAACGTCCTTTGCCGAGATCCTATATTTTTGCAGAGAGCAAAAACGCGGGCTCTCGGCAAAGAAAACGTTTGCCGAGAGCGGCTCTCGGCAAACATCGGCTGTCGGCAAGTGACAGGATCGCCGTGGGCCTGCATCTCGGCAAGCAACAGCTCTCGGCGAAGTGGGCCGTTTTGCCGAGAGCCGCGCTCAGCAAAAAATGCCCGTCGGCAAAATGGTCCTTTGCCGTAGGCCGCGCTCTCGGCAAAATAAGGCTCTCGGCAAAACATTGCCACGGGCCCATAGCCGTAACCTGCCCTGACGGCGTCACCGCTTTGCCGAGAGCCCCTCCGTTACTACTCTCGGCAAACCTCTTTGCCGAGAGCCCCTCCCAGGCTCTCGGCAACTGTGGTTTCCATATTTCATGTGTATGTGTTTCTCTTCTCCTAACTCTCTCCAATTAAATAATTTTTTCTTTCATATGCTCCAAACTTTTTTCTCTATAGACATACTACAGGTTGTACTCAATATTAAAATTTTGTGTATTTTTGTAATTATTTGCTATATATAATTAATTAATTGCATTTCTAGGAGTTTTTTTAATCGATTAAAATTTGAACAGCGATTGATTTAAACACGGGAAAAAATTAAGTAGAAAATGATATTCATGCTATTTATGCATTATTGAGGGCAAATAACATCTTGTTGACGTTTTTTCACCTTTTATTTTACGAATCGAAGACCACGAACATATGTCGCCCAACGATTTAAAAATTCTTAACAAAGGAAACAAAGTCGAAAAATTGTGATATTTGCAATGAAGTCATGGTATCACACTTGGAGACTGTGATAAAAAATTGAAAATGTTTCGCACAAGTGGTTGCGTATGATTCTTATAATCTGAGACATCTCCGAATAAGTTTCATAAAGTTGAGGAGTCATTAGGATTTTCAAACAATGTCACGGTCGAATTAGTTTTGGAGTTCCAAACTTTTTGTATAGCCATTAGAGAGCATAAGTTGTAACACCGCAAAATTTCGTATTTTTCCGGAGCCGTTTGCTGTTTATTAATTTTTTTTGGATTTGATTTGGATTTGATTTGCCGAGAGCTTCAGGGGATTGCTCTCGGCAAAGACTCTTTGCCGAGAGCAACTAGTCCCGCTCTCGGCGCAGATTTCTTTTTTTTTACCTGGCCTGGATCAATTGTTTGCCGAGAGCTGGCTCTCGGCGAAGAGGTTTGCCGAGAACTACTCTCGGCAAATAATAATTTTTATTTTTTTTTCTATTTTTTTTGTGCAGTTAGCTAGTTAAAAAATTCGAACCGAATTTGAAAAAAAAATAACTTTACCGAGAGCCGGATCTGGGGGCTCTCGGCAAAGGGGGAAGGTTTGCCGAGAGCCTCCCAGATCTGGCTCTCGGCAAAGTGGCTTCACCACTTAAACGTTTCGGCGCAGCCCCGCAAGCCACGTGAACCGTTTCGGCCGCAGCCCCGCCGCCGCCGCAGCCCGCCACGCCCGGCCGCACGCGCTGCCGCCGCCGCTCCGCCCGAGCCAGCCCGCCCCATCCTGCTCCGTGCCTCCGTCACGCCAGGAGTCAAGGTCGCCGCCGCCGCCGCCGCACGCCAGGCGCTCGCGTCTTCGTCGTACCCTTCGTCAGGTCTTCGTCGGCCACCAAACAGGTATGCCCACCCAAAGTTATTAGGACCGGACCGGAGATTGAACCGGCGAGGCCATCGGTTCACTGGTTCACTGGTCCAACCGTTTAGAACCGGTTGAACCGCCGGTTCAATTGTTTTGGACCGGACAAATTGAACCGGCCACAGTTACTTTGAACCGGTACATATATATATATATATATATATATATATATATATATATATATATATATATATATATATATATATATATTTGCTATAATTAATAATTGACAGATGATAAATAAACAACACAAATTTAATTGCACAAGTTTTTAGATTCAAAACAAAAGTGCATGATAACTGATAAGAAATGCAGCTCATCTGTTACTACTTTAGCCATGTCATGGAAAACTGAGAAATCAATCCTAAATTAATCAAATCTGGAGAAAAGAGATGCCTAATAACTAATATACTCTAATACGAACACGAGCTTCATATATTTATGAATCTTCACATTGACAGATCATAGATGCCTAATAACAACCCTAAAGAGGCATTTGGAGCCAATTTCCAATAATACCCCTAACTAGATAAAGTCGTCCTGAGTGCATAGAGGGGTAATTTTGAAAAAACTCAAAAACTCACCGGTTCGTAAGGAACCGGCCGGTTCACCGGTTCCGTAAAAAACCGGCCGGTTCAACCGGTTTTTAGCGGTTCGATTGCACGGACGGTCTTTTAAGTGAACCGGACCGGTCTAGGCTCTGGTTCGGTCTTTTAGCGGTCGAACCGCCGGTCCGGTCCGGTCCTAATAACTAGGTGCCCACCCCTTTCTCTTCCCTTTATGCTTTGTGAATTTGTATTCGGATCGAATCTAATTTCATTTCAGCATGCGGTTCTTCATCCATTGATCTGCTTTGATTTGAATGTCGTATGCTATGTATATAAAATGCAATTAAATTTAAATAACTATCATTATTATTAGAGGTAACTGTGAGGGTAAGATCTTTTGCTGCATGTCGTTTGCTTGACAGTAATGTAGTGTGGTTTTAAGCTCAGACATTTTGTTTATCTCAGATGTTTAAACTCAGATGACAGTTTCTCATATGTTTAAGCTCAGGCGAGAGTTACTAGTAGTTTCTTTTTCTTCCGTACTGATGATTCTTGGCTGCTATGGGCTGGTGATTGATATGGAATGATGAAACAGCTACTGAGCTGGCACCTGTGATGAAAGATCTAAAGAATTTAATTAAAACTTCTTCCTCGTGCACAGTTGCAATGTATCATGTAGTAGTACTTTGTTTTCTTGTCAAATAAACTAAGTTATCTCCGTGAGCAAAAAGAGGCTATCTGGATTATAATGTTAAAAATAGAAATATCCGAATTTGTATTTCTTAAAAGGAGAATTCCTGCATTTACTAAATTACTGTGCATCCTAAATCCATTTGTCACATTGTTTGCTATAGACAAGCAAAGTGTCTGAAAATTATTTGCTGGTTGAAATGATGAGAAGGCAAAATAGGATTAACAGGGAATGTATTGCTTGTGAATTCAAACATGTACTGTTCCACGAGAAGCGAACTTGATTGAAATGATGCACAAACATATTTGCCAATTCCCTTTGTGCCACCAGATATGGCAGTGGAAATTGTGTAAGCTTTCTGGTCGAAGTCATACAATTTTCTAAGCTTGATAGTGTTTCTGAATGCTGAGAACGAAAAAATGATGGAACTGAATGAGATGGGAAAGATAAGTTTCTTATCAGCTTGATAGTAGTAGTTGTAGTAGTTAGAGTAGTAGTAGTTGATAATTAAGCTGCATGTGGTTCCTTGATATATATGTGGTTGTCGGCCATCGTGCCGTGGTTTTCTTTCAGGTTTGGAAACCTCACCGTTCAGGGAAGATGCTGCCGAATTTTTGAGTTGACGTTATTTTGCTTCTTTCTTTCTTTTTGCAGGAGCCGAGTCGGAGTACCCTGGTGTCCCCAGGTCTGCCTGCACCGCGTCGCCTCGCCACTGCACCGACCCTCCACGGCCCCGCTAGCCTGACTTCACCGCCACCTAAGGTATAACCACTCTTTCTTTGTCCTGGTCATAGTGATGATGAACATTTCGACATGGCTGATAGTGATGATGAGAGCTATGATCCAGCTAATCCCGATGGGGATGATTATTTCTAATACATGTAATATTATGTTATTTTTTAATTATGCTTTATTTATTTTGCATCTCTTTATAATAATGTCTTGCTTATGATCCATCTAATCCGATCTTATTATTTATGTCTTGTAGGTGATTGTGCAAAGATGGCGGGCCGTAGAGCTTTGCGGGCGGTCAGATCGCTTTACGACACGGGGGGCAGTACACCAGGGCCCTCAGGTGAAGCTGGGGGGTCGGCACCACCTCAAGGGAGGAGGAGGAGGGTGGCCGGGAGGAGGCCTAGGGCGCCACCGCCTCAGCCTGCAGCAGCAGCAGCACCAGAGCCCGAGGAGGAGCGGGAGGAAGAGCAGGTGGACGAGCAGGCTCAGCAGGGAGAGGACGAGCTGGAGGCCGAGCAGGAGGCCGAGCAGCTGGACGAGCAGGAGGAGCGGGAGGACGAGCAGGAGGCCGAGGCAGGAGGTTCCAGTTCCACCGGAACCTCGGGTGTCTACCAACGAGGTCCGGCGAGCCTACCTGAGCGGCCGATACCTGAGGCTCTACGCCCGGTCATTCGACCCGTTGGGCAAAAGTACGTAACTTTTACATTTTTTTCACTCCTACATATGATAGAATCACAATGGAAACTAATAGTTTTTTCTTAATCACTTACGCAGGTCTTGGAAGTTCGTGGTCCCAGGTGCTCACAAAAGGTTGCCCAATGGCATCTTGTGTCTTCTCTGTAGGGAACACTTCCCAGGCTTGGTTCGCTACGCCGAAGCTCTGGAGCCGGCCTACACGTACGAGCACTACGTCGCCGCCCCTGATGCGGAGGATGAGACGGGCCGCACGTACGAAAGCGTGGCGGAGCGGGTTATGTGCGAGTTTTGGGTAAGTCTTCCTCCCACTACTTTGCTCAATGCATTGCATTCGCTAGAGTTTCTTGAACCAGTGTATTGATACATCTTTTCTATATGCAGGACTTCTTCAAATGCGCCGAGGGCTACGAGGCGAGGGCGGCCAAGGCGTCGGCCAAATCTTTTAGATGTCGCATCTCAGACATGCATTACGAGGCGCGGCTCCAGGCCATCATCGATTACTGTGCCGTCTACGAGCATCGGAAGGTAAAGAAAGAAGATGCAAGATTAATGCATCTGACCAAAGAGCAGTACCTAAAGGTAAATATACAACATCAATATTGATTTCTTCTAAGATTGGGTAGGCTTGAATTGTTCTTATATCTGTCAATGTACTTGATGTCGTACAGGTGCCTCCTGGCTGGTGCGCCAATAAAACGCGGGCCTGACAGATGATGGTCGACAGGTGGGTGAGTGGCAATTGGGCGGATAACCACACCGTCCTCCGGGAACGACGTTTGCTGATGCCAGGTGTATCACACCACCAGGGCAACCTTAACATCCACGAATTCGGGGCTAGATGGGTACGTGACTTGGTGTAGCTTCATTTATTCTTTCAGACGTTTATTCCTGCAAGATTTATAATCGTCTTGTTGTTTTCTCACAGTCGGCTGCACATCAAAACCAGCCATGCGGAGAGCTCAAGTCATGGGTTCTGGCCCACAAGGGCAAGGCGACAGACAACATCAACTGGAACCCGGACGACCCAGTTGAGTCGTTCACCAATGAGAGCATCCCTGAGCGCATCAGTCAGTACACCGAGGCGGCAAGGGGAGTCCATGGGGCAGACTGGGATCCGCACACCGCGGACATTGACGGCGACATCGTCATGAGGGTGGGAGGAGGAAAGAAGCATGGGCGGTACCTCATCGGCAACAGCACGCTCGACCCGCACACCACTCCCACTCTCTCACAGGCCCGGACAAGCAGCACGAGCGGTAGCGTGCCCATACGCCCAAGGCAGGACACTTCGACGCATCGTGTGGCAGCACTACAAGTTACTTTTGTTTTATTCGTCGTTCATTGGTTTTACATTCCTCGAAATTGCTTGTAACAATGTGGTGAAAAATTATAGGCCTAGGTGCATGCGCTCGAGGAGCATAAGGCTAGGGTGGAGGAAGAGCGACAGAGGGAGCGGGAGGCCGAGCGACAGAGGTGGGAGGCCGAGCGGGCGAGGTTTGACGCCTTGGCTCAGTACGTGGCAAGTCTTGGCGTCACGATGGGTCGTCCAGCGCCACTAGAGCTGTTCGCTCCTCCACCGCCTTACCCATACCCACCTTACTCATACGTGAGTTCAACTTCTCTAACAAAAGCTCTTTACTGTGCATGTCGGCTATCGTGCCGTTGATATGTGATGGGAGGCCTTCGTGCCGTTGATATATATGTGTGCCGGCCATCGTGCCGTTGATATGTGGTGGGCGGCCATCATGCCGTTGGTTTTCTTGTAGGTTTTGGAAACCCCACCGTGCAGGGGAGGTGCTGCCGAAATTTTGATGTGTCTAGGCTTAGATTACAATTTTATACCTAGTTCTGCAAATTTTGACTTGTCTACGCTTAGATTACAATTATATGCCTTAGTATTACTATAATTACTAATTTTTCTTCTCCTTTGTGCAGAATCAATCGGCGGGTTCGAATGATGTGCCTGAGCAGCCGTCGTCGGGAGGGTCGTGGCACCAACCGTATCCACAACTTCCACCGCATCAGCAGCCACCAGGAGGGTCGGGGTACTAGCCGTATCCACACCGTCCGCCGCAGCAGCAGCCGCCGTCGGGAGGGTGGGAGCCTTGGGAGTGAGCCTGTTGTTCTTCATCATGTATTAGCACTTTGTGACATGAACTTGTGTGAGATGAACTTAGCACTTTGAGATGGACATGTGTTGTTGGATTTGAGATGTTTAGATGGATTATAATGTGAGACATGTGATGTGGATGACATATTTGTGATATATGTGATGTGGATGATGTGTTATATTTGTGAAATATGTGTCGTTGAAGCTGGAAATATAAACAAAAATAAAAAAAAGCTCTCTGGACTCTTTGCTGAGAGCCTGGCTCTCGGCAAATCTGCCTCTTTGCCGAGAGCCTGGCTCTCGGCAAACCTGGCTCTCGGCAAATCTTCCTCTTTGCCGAGAGCTTGGTGGTCGGCTCTCGGCAAACCTATTTTTTTTTTTGAAAACCACCTCGGCCGCAAATTTTTTTTACAATTCTTTGCCGACAGTCGCTCTCGGCAAAGAAGTTCTTTGCCGACGGTCGCTCTCGACAAAGAAGCTGTGACACCGTTACCCATCGTCTGGCCGTTACTAGGGCGCGCCAGTTTGCCGAGAGCTAGAGTTTGCCGAGAGCCTTGCCATTACTCTCGGTAAATGTTTTGCCGAGAGGGGCTCTCGGTAAAGAATCCTTTGCCGGTAGATGTTTTGCCGATGGCTCTTTGTCGAGAGCTGCTCTCGGCAAATAGTTTGCCGAGCGTCAGATCGTCTTTGCCGAGAGCATTGGGCTCTCGGCAAAGGCCGGGAGTCCGGTAGTGCGAAGGAGGAGCGGACCGGGTCATGCGTGAAGAGGATCTCACGGCATGGGGCGGAGATGCTTGTGAGCGAGCGGAAAGCACGCGGGCACAAAGGGGAGAGAATGTGCGCACCGATACAGCCGTGCAGAGAGTCACACGGGTCGGGGCGGCACGAGGAGAGGGCCGTGCGGAGGAGATGACAACCGTGCGCAGCAGGTGGCTGCGCGCAAGGAAATAGAGGAAGATCAGTGTTGGCGCGGTCGAGGAACGACGGCACAGGAGAGTAGAGATCGTAGACGACATCGCGAGGTGAGGTGGATGCGCGACTGTGGAATCAGCGGCACGGGAGAGAGGTTAGAGTAGAGGACACATAGCCGGGGTCGTCGGCGCGGTGGAGGTGAGGGATCGGAGAAGAGGCAGAAAGAGAACCTAGGCGGCTGATACCATGTAGAAAGATAGAAGGAGATAGTAGAACACCTGACACCCATTAGGGAGGGGTAAATTTTCTTATATATAGCGACAAGGCCATCAGTACATTTACAATTAGACTCCTAGATATATACATATCTAACAATGAGGCCTATTTTAGGATCAGGTACTACTTAAGTTGGCCTGATACTCTTGTTTTGTGTTTTTATTACTATGTTTCATGTATCATTGGGTCTGTTTGGAACAACTTATAAGCTAACTATGGCTAAAATAAAAGGTGAAACTAGCCAAATGACATGTTTATTTTGACACCCCTTTCATTCCCTGTATTTACATTTATGTAGCTTTTTAGGAATAAGCCGCGCTTATCCCCACAACTTACGAAACATGGTCATTATACCAGGTGTAGGGTGATTAGGTTAGTCCCAATGCTAGAAACTACATGTAGTTTCTATACCTATTAATTATCATAGACACTACATATAGAAATCATGATCCTAATGGATAGTTTCTACAGAACAGTTTTTTATCCAATCACATATATTCTCTCTCCATTCTCTACCAATCACATCCCTTAGTGTCTTGGTTCTCATATAGACATAGTTTCTAACTTAGACCTAGTTTCTATGATTTTTGCTCTCTCCAATAACTACATTGCCACATCAGCAAAACGCTTAGGTGGTAGTATAATTAATGTCCTTAGAAACTATGGTAGTTTCTGTATTAGGAGTGCCCTTACAAGCTTATGTGGATTACCAAGCACCTTTTTTTATGGCCACGTATATCGACTCATTGCAGAGGCTGAAACTATGTTTTACTCCATCTGTTTCTAAATAAATTAATTTCTATAATCCGTACAAGTCAAACAATCTTAGGTTTGACTGACTTTATAGAGAACAGTAACAACATAAAGACATAAAATAAATATATTATAAAAATATATTTTATAATATGTTTAACGATATTAATATAATATATCTAATGATACTAATTTAATATTATAAATCTCGACAGACTTTTCTATAAATTTGGTCAAAACTTAAAAGTTTAACTTAAGACAACTTTAGTAATTTATTTATTCACGGACAGGGAGCACGGGGAAAGGGTTTCCCTTATCTGAAAAACAGGCGATTGATAGAGGATTGCGTCAATGAACAATTAGGCTCCTAATAATTAAGTGATTAATTAAGCTGAAAAGGAAATTTGGAAACTACTTTTGGCGCTGGTTGCACGCGTAGAGGCCAGACGACACGAGAGTGACGACGAGAGCAAGAACAAGCAGGCGCTCCCTTGCACAGAGTGCACAACAAAGATAAATGATGCCACACAAGGCGGCCGGAGGCCCCAAGAAAGTGCGAGCGAAAACGAGAGGGCCGGCCATGTCCGACTCGTCGTCACCTCCGCCGGCGCAGGAGTTATTGCGGCCGACTGACCGGTCCTCGTCCTCGGACGACGATGTTGACGACGACCTCGTCATCGAAATCCACCACCAAACCTACGGCGGGGCGGAAGGGCAGCGTCGTCGTGGTCGTGGTCCCATCATCATATCCATGCCACCGGCCCCCGCGTTGTTCGCGCCCTGGGTCGTCCTCGGCGGCAGCGGCGGCGGCGCCGGCGGAGTCCATCGAGGCTCTGCCCACGGTGGAGGTGTCGGAGCCCGGCGCGGTCTGCGCCATCTGCAAGGAGGACCTCCCCCTCGCGGCCGCCGCGCGGAGGCTCCCGTGCGGCCACCTCTACCACTCCTCCTGCATCGTGCCGTGGCTGGAGGTGCACAACTCCTGCCCCATCTGCCGCTGCCGCCTCCCCTCCGACCACACTGATCTGCAGCTCCCCGCGCAGGCTGTCAGTAGGGAAGGAGAAGGGACGATTATTGTGCCGTCCGTCTGAGTCTGAATGTCTGATATATTTTTTGCAATCTTCGATGTTCTGTTGTTAGCTGCATAGTACATCTTGTATTTTGTTGGAGAAATAAGTCGTGGTTTAATCATCACCTAGCAAATGCATGCGAGGAAACAATGAAGCGATGTTTGCGTCGACTCAATCTTCTTACTATGGCTATTGACTACTGTCTAAAACTTGCTTTCACGTAATGGAAAAGAAAGTGGGAATTCGCTTCGAACATGCTATTTTTGTTATGAATGGAAATGTTGTTGATGTTTTTTGTCCGCCCTTCACCGCCAGTGTTACATGGGCATGAACCACTGCTTGATCTTCTCCCTCGTCATGGACGAGAGGTTTTCAACACACATATATATACACACACCTAAATTAAAGACACGCGGTGCAGCGCCACCACTTGGCCTCCTGTTCGTCATAACCAAGAACAACTCAATTGAAAGGATTTCATCTTGCTTGATAATCACTCATCATCACAATAACAACTTCACCTTGTCATCTCGGTCTTCGATCTGTTTCATGGAAAATAATGTCAAAAGCTAGCCCTATGTATGTGGTCGGCACAAACGAACAAATGTGCTAGTACACTATGATTTGGAAAATTATGTCTCATTGTTGACTACAATTAAGAATTCAGTGCTCTTGGAACAAGTAATACACTATGGAATAAACCATTAGTGAATTGTTAATACGTCGCCAACAATGTGGACCAACGAGCATTTCTACAAATAGCACCAGTGAAATTTAGAGGAACTTTTGAGCTTACACGAAATGATGCTTAGGAGGGCGAGTGGGTGACGACTGACGACTCTGTGCTGACATGAGTCTGCTTCTGTCATACATGATGAGCAGAATGATTAGCTCTTAATATGTCGCATGTGAATATTTTGAATATCTAGTGTTAGAGTATATTTGGATATTCCTATGTTAGTTCCCCTTCTCCATATACGGTAGATTATGATTGATTTTAGTCCGAGGACACCTGCCTTATCAAGGATAAGCTCCTTGCCCTCTAAGCAATGTACTCTATATATAACCAGCCAAGATGCTCAAGCAATGTACTCTATACACACATCTACATTTTTTTTATAACAACCATCTACATGAAACCAGTTCTAGCTAGTCCTACATCTAGTATGCAGAGTATGCAGATACTGCTGAGATGGATGCAATTATTTGTGGTTCATTTCATATTTGAACTTGGATGCAAAAAAGAACACCCTTATAGACAATGGACTTTTCTGGTCAGAAGTTAAGATGAACAATTCCTGCTTATTCAAACTAGCTCTTAAGGAGAAACACCTCAGATCAATGCCCCAGCGAGCACTTGTTCTTTTGATTCCAAGGGACTAAGAATGACATTTCAGGACAGAACAGTAAAGGTGAAAATAAAGGTCAGGTGAGAACTGAGCAGGCCACTGCTTACTGACCAGGCTTGTTTGTTTTGGGAGAAGGCAATAGCTGGTGAACACAAACGACTTGACTACGACGAAATTAGCCAATCCAAGTGCCAGGAGTGCCATTGACAAGGACTGTACGTAGCATCTAATTAATTGCATACTCATCTCGTAATCGTGCGTGGTAGCTGCCAAGTCAAAGTCCTTCCTGTCCATCTCCATGCGCTACTCCGCTCTTGCCTACGCATGCAGGCAGGCACAGCCGAATTTAATTTATTCTGCCCAAGTTGGTTGTTAATTATGTTGCCATCTCCATATATAAGTACAGCCGATTAGGAGTAACTTTATCGCTTAATCTTCCCTTCATTCTTTCTCCGAAAGCTGCACACACAAGGGATTGAAGGAACCTGAAGTTTACAGAACAAGCTGCAGTTCAGAAACTTCAGATACCAGAATACCAGATCGAGCTGAGCTAGAATGAAATTAGCAGAGATGAAGCACCACCACTACCACCATGACAACTGCAGATGTTTTCCTCAATCTTCAGCTTCTGGTCGCCACTCTCTTGCCTGCGACTGCGACCACCGGTCGGCGATGAAGGAGATCTCCAGGGAGCAGTCTCTGGTGACACAGCTGCGAGCCATCGTCCTCCCTGCGCTGCAGCAGGCGGACGAACGCTACGAGCTTGTTGCCCAGATGTTCCAGAGCATACTGGATTGCTCCAGCAAGACCATGGCCGAGCTGCAGCGTCATCAGTCTGATGATGATGCTCAACCAGATGATGTGCTGGTTGACGACAAGAAGAGAGTGAAGAGGAGTATCTCTGATGACTGCATCAGGAAGGAGGAGGGTGTCAGCGAGGAGGAGGATGTTGTTAAGCAGCGTCATCAGCAACTCAAGAGAGGGTATGCATGCATTTTCCAACATCAATTGATGAGTAAAACTACTGCTTTTTTTTGTTTATAATGCTTCTGTATATGTATTAATTATGTGAGCATGGGATTAAGCTTTCTATTGATTTTGATTCTTTTATTTGCAAACAAATTTAATTTCGAGCAGGAGATTTGTTGAGTCGATGTCACTTGAAACGCCCGTTCCACGCTATGATGGACGTCAGTGGAGGAAATACGGGCAGAAGCACATCAACAAATCAAAACACCCAAGGTATATTTTTCCTTTCTAATTGAAGGGACATCTAGCTCTCCTTGGTGGTGTACTTCTGGGACTCTTTGATTTCTTTCTCTTTTAAAACACACCTGAGGATGTATGAATTAAAGGAGCGACTAGCGCCCGGACGTCCGGACGCGGCCTCTATCCGGACGCTAGCTGCTCCCGCGCCTGCGCCCGACGCACGGCTAGACCCGTGCCCAATGCATGCCCCGTGCCCGACGCACGCCTCGCATGCCCATCCTTGCTCCGGAGGCATCATCGGTCCGGACGGAGCTTCCCGCGCCTGCGCCCAACACACGCAGCATGGAGGCCCGTGTCCCATCCCACCCAATGCACCGTGCCTGCTCCCATCCCGCTCCACATCCTGACCGATCCTCCGCGGCATCCCGTCCTCGCCGTTCTCGTGTACGCGGCCTCCATCTTTGCCACACCAGGGAGGTAGCAAGCTGGACCACCGAGGGCTTAGGCTTCCTCCAAACCTACATCCAGATTAGCTTTTGCGACACTCAGATGAAACAATTACAACATATGTCTGAAACAGATAAAACATTCGAAACATACACTTGCAACATATGCAACATCCAGATAAAACACTTGCAACATACGTCTAAAAACAAATGAAACGATTGAAACATGGTCTTGAAACATGCGTGTATAGCCATAGCAACATATGCAATATCTAGATCTACTTTTGCAACATCTAGATGAAACATTTGCAACATAAGTCTGAAAACATCTGAAACATTTGAAACACACACTTGAAACATACATGTATAGCCATAGAAACAAATGCAACATTGTGATGAAACACTTGAAACAGAAGTCTGAAACATCTGAAACACTTGAAACATGGGCTTGCAACATGTCTGAAAACGCCTAAACACTTGAAAACACAACATCGCCGATGGTCACAGCCTACCTAGTGGGGAACTGCAGTTGTTGAAACATCGGTTTCTAACTAGAGTGAGAAGTGGGCGGAGGCCTTCGTCTTAGGCTAGGGTCTCCGCCTAAGATGGGCGGAGGCCGGCCTCTGCCTAAGACGGGCGGAGGTCCCTGAACGCGGTGCACTCCTGTCAGACAAGATCATCCGTCAGAGGCTCCGGATAGAAGGTCGCTAAACGAGGGATTCAGTAGGCTTTGGCAAAGTGGGAGTAAGAAAGGGGCTAAGGCCTTCGACTTTGGCCGAGGCTTCGGACTCTGGCTTCGGCAGAGGCACTGCCTGAAAGAGAGAATGAGGATCAAATACAGACTCACAAGACTTAGGGTTTCATTCATTCATTCACCAGCCCCCCGGTACAGTTACAAGTGTTTCCTATTTATAGAGCTCAACTACCACTTTGCAGAGTTTACAACAGTGCCCCTCAACTGCTACGGTACATTCCAGGAATATTCCAGCCCTAGTGTCTAACCTCAGGGGTGTTCTCATCACACCGTCTCGTGATGTCTTCACCTTGGGCCTAAGCCGACGCCCACTGGAGGCCCATCAACTGTCCTTACGTATGCCTTGCTGACTTGATTGTCCCACACCTTGGTGGGCCTCCAACGGCTCAGGGAACACCTTCGCCATGATCACTGCACTAGGCATCCGCCGTCCCGAGGGAGCCTCTGCCGTCCCAGGGAGAAACTCATCGTCATCCTTGTACTAGTCCTCTGCCATCTTGGGGAGAGCCTCTGCCATCTCGGGGAGAACCTCCGCCATTATCCTTGCGCTAGGCCTCCGCCGTCTTGGGGAGAGCCTCTGCCATCTCGGGGAGAACCTTCACCATTATCCCTGCGCTAGGCCTCTGCCGTCTTGGGGAGAGCCTCCATTGTTTTGGATAGAGCCTCCGCCGTTTTAGGGACAGTCTCCGCCATTATTCCTTCATCAGGCCTCTTCGAGGGGGAGTTGGCCCATACCCCGTATGGGCTCCCCCAACAGTAGCCCCTCAGCTACTAGGTTATGGACGGTACTACATGACCTAGTAGATGTTCATACAAGAAGATGCACTATACAACCCAGATCTTGGTTGCGAGGATTGCCCTCCGCAACCCGTTCATGCACGCCTTGCTAAAAACTCCATCACAAAAACCCTGTGGGGAAAAAGGGCATGGAGAAAAGAGCACGAGCATGACTCTAACCTATACATGCACTAATTCCTTAGGCTTTTAGCTCTGGGTGCCTTTATCTTCCAGATTTCTTCATCTATGGCCTTCGGCTTCTTCTGCCGCTTCTATAGCATGGTTCATCGGCTTCGCTCAGTGCTCTGGTCTTCATTTCTAGGACCTTCATGATGCGTAGGTCTGTATCCTTCAGGCCTTTGCTTCTGATGTCTTTTTGGCGCGTAGGTGTGTCTCCAAGGCCTGATGTATGGGCCTTCATCTCCATGTCTTCTTGGTGCAGGGGTCTTCAATCGCCTTTGGGTCTTCCGCCTCTGGTGTCACCTCGGCGTGCAGGTCTCCACCTTCGAGGCCTTCCCAGGTCTTCATCTCTGGGGTCTTTGCCTCTAGTGCCTTCATGATGCGCAAGTCTTTGCTTCCAAGGCCTTCGTAGGTGTTCATCTCCGAGGTCTTTACCTCCGAGTCTGGTATCGTCTTGGCGTGCTGGCCTCCATAGGCCTTCAACTTTTCTTCGGGCGGAGGTCTTCATCTCCGATCCTTCTTTGGGCGGAGGTCTTCGACTTTTCTTCGGGCGGAGGTCTTCATCTCCGATCCTTCTTTGGGTGGAGGTCTTTGTCTTTTCTTCAGGCGGAGGTCTTCGTCTCCGATCCTTCTTTGGGTGGAGGTCTTCAAATAAATCTTCGCTCACGAGCGCCAGACAAAAGACCTCACGCTCCTGAGTGGTTGGTCCTCCGGTGCACTCCCCTAGCCCCTCTTGGCTGGCGTTTGTGGCCGAGTTTTTAGCCACGATTAGTGTAGTCGACGTAGTCGTGGTAGTCAAGGTAGAAGGCTGTTGTGAGACCTTCAAATCATTGCTCACGAGCACCAGGCAAAAAGACTTGATGCCCCGGAGAAGCTGGTCCTCCGCGTGCTTCCCTAGCCCCTCTTGGCTAGTCTTGTGACCAGGTCCATAGTGACGCTTGGTGTAGGCGACTTAGTTGTAGTAGTGGAATTAGGTGTTCAGAAGCAAGTTTGCCGATGTAGACGTCGACGAAGGTGTTGTAGAACTTGGTGTCGAAGGTGTCGACGGAGGTTCTTGAGCCATATTGCAAAAGTTGTTTGACAGAGGCGATGTTGTTGTGCATGATGAAGGTGTCGATGAAGCCCCTCATGCCATCGTGTTGGCGGAGGCTAGTTATCATGGTTTTGCCGAAGGTCCTCCTGCCAAGCTGCTTAGCGAAGGCCCTCCTAAGAAAAAGGTGTTTTGGCGGAGGCGATGTTGGTGAAGTTACCGAAGATGGTAGCGGAGCCCCTCATGCCGAAGAGCTTGGCGAAGGCGCTGCCGACATAGACGCCGACGCCGCGTATCGAAGGCCGGAGAAGTCATAAAAATGCAACTGAGTTGATCTCCTGCATTTTTAGGGACTTAGGTTGGGCATTATAGCTTCATCGAATATCGGCTTGCTTTGCAAGTCTTTTGACACCCGGAAAGGCACTAGCTTTCCCACTAGCTACAAAAGATGGTTAGTCATTTATATGATACGTGAAGGTAGCACGAGAGCCTTAGCTTCGTGACCTGGTGCCCATGTTGGTTCAGGACTTCTTCCAGGATTTGATGCATAGAGTCACGACACCCGTGCATTCTCGGCACGACAGCCTTAGCTTCGTGACCTGGTGCTCGTGTTGTTTCGGGACTTCTTCCAAGATTTTGATGCATAGAGTCATGGCGCCCGTGTATTCTCGGCACGACAGCCTTAGCTTCGTGACCTGGTGCCCGTGTTGTTTCGTGACTTCTTCCAGGATTTTGATGCATAGAGTTATGGCGCACGTGTATTCTCGGGACTTCTTCTGGTTGGCCCCGGGCCATGCATTGCAATGTACTTACGCAATATATGTATGCGATGATGAGAATGATAGCATTTGTGCAAAAATATTTAAAAGGTGTAAAGTTATTATGCATCCAGCAAAAATGATGGTAAAGTTTGAATAAAAGATAAGCTCTGCATTATATGAGAGGGTTATAGTTCAGATAGCTTGCGAAGGCTGCCATTTGAGGACCTACACGGGTATGGGTGTAACTAGTATTGAATATATAAGTAATCAGTTCCCTACGAAGGTTAGACAAAATAACATTGGGTTGATGCATATTAATATATTATAAATACTTTAAGGAAGAAATTGAACAACGCCACCTGCAAAAATGAGGGAAAGTGTTAGCGTTAGAGGGCTCAAAGGTTTAGTCACTACCGAAGGTGTAATGCTGATGGAAACCAACTAACTGACGAAGGCCACTGACTGATAGAGTTTGCTCACTGTCGAAGGCCTATGACTGATGTAGGCTGCCTAAAACCAATAATATGTGAAGTCCACTGATTGATGAACGAAGACCATGACTGACGGAGGCTCAAACTGACGAAGGCCAAAGGCTGACGAAGGTTATTGACTGGTGAAGGCCAATACGTGTCGAAGGCTGTGGAGAACCGATGATAAGGTGCACTGACATATAATGAAGACCAATAATCGGCGGAGGTTGTTGGTTGTCGAATACCACTTACTGGAGAAGGCCATTTATAGATGAATATTCACTGACTCATAGAGGATCACTGAGTTTTCTGATAAGTGTTTAATATTCCATGAGAACCACTGACTGACTGATTCAAAGAGTTGTTGGACAGATATGTGACGAAGGCTGATCACTTAACGAGAAGAATTGCCTGATGAGGAGTACTGACTGATTTGTCTTGAGGAGGTGCAAACGCGCATATAACAAATGAAATATATTCTAAGGGGGTTAGCTTGGGAGGATAAGAGATACTTACAGCGCTGGTGACCTGCATGTTATTGAAAAAGAGATTCGACAACAGTTGAAAATTATTTTAAGTTAGCCGGGTCGGGGCCAAGCATGTATAGCCACTCAGGCCATGCTTTCGATGCGGTGAAGGCCACAACAAGTTTTTTGGTCACATTGGTGACAAGTTGTACATGAAGGTTGGTTTACGAAATTTGCCTCGAGAGGCAAAGGTTAGACCAAGAATGTGTAAAAATAAATGTCAAGGGCGAATTTTGTTAGGATTTTAAGCTGATGAAAAGTATTCTCTTATGCTATTTTGATACCTTTGGTGTTGTAGTTCAAGAATTCAAAGTTGCGAAAAGTTAAGCAACTTAGCTGCGTTTGTGTCGGAGGTCAAATCCTTCGTTGCCAACATGTTGGGCCGGCAGCTGCGGATAAAAATCAGTTGGCCCCCTTCACTTCTTGACGTGGTTGGAGTTGTTCCGGAGTTGTGGCGAAGGATGCAGCCTCCGCGCGGGCATGGTTGGTGTGGAGTCTGGGAGCGGAGGTCCGTGGCGGAGGCTTTCCTTTCTACGTTTGTCCAGCCTTCGACCAATGCAGTGTCACGGACCTGGCCTCCGCATATTTTTCGAAAGATCACGGTACCTGCGCACGCATAGATCAAAAAATCTTGCAAGGTTCTTGTTAGCATGTGGGTATACCACCCCGACGGCCGATGAAGTGAGCGACAGATCAGGGCCGGAGTTGTCCGGGGGTCGCGGCGAAGGACGTAGAGCCTCCGCGTGGGCACGGTCGGCGTAGGGCCGCGCCGAAGGATGACCGTCACCATCCCAGCATCAGCCGGTGCCGGTGGAGTGAGCGGCGGGTCGTGGCTGGATCGTAGTCGCCGTGAAGGATGCAGCCTCCGCATGGGCACGGGCACGGTCGGCGCTAGGCTAAAGGATAGTGCTGGGCCTTTGGGTTGGTGAAGATTGCTGGTACAGAAATTGCTGCAGGCTTTGGCACCTTGCAGCTTGCCCGCTCCATGCATGAGCTGGACCCTTGGACGGCTAGCAGCTACATAGTGGTGCCAGGCCTTCGTACACTGGTCCCTGCGTTGCCTGCACGTTGGGCCGGAGGTGTTGTGGATGACAGTCCTGAAGCGGTGTCCGTCGTGCGGTGCTATTTTGTTGTGCAGACGACTTTGACATCAGATGACACGGCGCTAGCCTCTATATATGTGCTTGCGTTCTAGCCGGAGGCCTCGCCGAGGACAACGGTCGTGTGGTGTTGCTGTAGGGCGGCTCGGCGTGTCCAAGGCCCTTCCTTGGCTTTGCTCCGGGACGGGAGAGAGAACACAGATGATTCCTGCATTTGCTCAATCCAAAAAAAAAAAAAAAAGCTTGCGTTCCTGCTGGTTAGCTTAGCACAGAGAAGTAATCTCTCATGCGGAGGTCGAGACTAGTACATGTTTGTTAAGAAAACCGTCGAAGGCTTAAAATTTAACAGCAAAGAAAACTCATAGATGTGCGCGTGTGTCCAGTTGCTGTTAGCGCACGAAGGGGGTGTTGTGAATAAGGATGAAAATGGAACGGAAATATCCTGAACCGAACCGCATCGTTTTCTATATTTAATCCGATCGAATCCGTATTTTCTTGTCCGACTTTACCGTTTTCGCTTTCGCATTTCAGATGTTTCGTATTTCAAATGTAAAAGTAGAAAACGGTTAAGACATTTTTCGACCGTTTTCTACTTTTCTACTTTTAATTTGAAATATTCCGAATTGAAAATTCGGTTTAAACCGAATTTGGCCAACTACACAGGTCATGCAGCCCAATTACAGGTTGTTTACCACGCAACTGCGTTCTTTCTACTGGTGGCCAGCTGCCCTCTCTTATAGACGGCGTCCAGCCTCATCTCTCTTCACCTCACGAGATGGTGCTAAATGTCAGGAAACCAGCAGCATCTACACGAAAGCCCACCTGGGCCATAGCCCATCAAGCTCATCGGTTTAACCCCCACCTGCAAAGTCAATCATTTGATAGTTTTTGCATCAGCCGAATAAATCTTTGTTACTCAAAAGAAAAATCTGAATAAATCTTTAAAATAAAATACTACATCTATTCTAAAAAGATTAATAAAATTATTCTGACTCAGTTCGAGTTCATGTTTCTATAATATGCACTTGTTAATTATTATATGCACTTGAACTTGATCATGTATGCACTTAGTCATGCACTTGGTCTACGGGTCGGTATTCCGTATTGAATTTTTGTATATCGACCGTGTTCGACATAAATTCGTTCGAATTGGTTCGTTTTCGAAATTTTCGATAATTCGTAAGTTCGCGTTCATTTTCGTGTCCGGTTTTACCGTTTTTTCTTTCGTTTTCGTATTTCAAATGTAAAAGTTGAAAACAATTTAGGAGTTTTTCGACCGTTTCCGACCGTTTTCATCCTTAGTTGTGAACTCACCTTGGTGCAATTTTGTGAAAAAAAATAACCGATAACTTACCTCGGCCTTCGTGCGAAGCTTAGTTAGATGGCGGTGGTAACTTGCAACAGGCAGAGCCTTCGTGGGCCAACAGGTAGAGCCTTTGCGGGCGCCGGGTGGTCGCGCGCGGTACACATTGGGCATGTGAATGGGCACCTTGTCACGGGAGTTCTGCATGGCTTGCTGGCCTATGTGTTCGACGTCGGAGGTCGGAGGCCCTGCATTTGCTCAACCAAAAGACTTGTGCACCTGACGGTTACTGTAGCTCCGGAGCTGACGCCAGAGCAATACTTGAGCTTTGGACGTTGCTTGTTGGAGCTTTTCCTAGGAAGCTTGCCTACAACAATTCTGCTGCTTTGCTATCATAGACAAAGGTTAGTGAATCATTGCATATTTTAATGCATCTAGGTGCAACATGACTGTAAGCAGAGTAGGTGTGTGCAGAGTAACGACAAAACAATAATTGCTTGGACGGCCAGATCGGGGTATGTATTCGTGACTTATCTGAACTGCAGTAGGCTGAAGCCTTTGTGCGAGGGCTGTACACCACGAGGCTGTCGAAGGCTATCAGATGGAGGCTAAAGGCCTGGTGCGAAGGCTCGACATCCGGAGGTCTTTCGGGGATTTTTTGAGTTGGCGACCGAACAAATTTCCAACTCTCAATTCAGAGAAAAGTTTTTGATGGTTCCAACTCGTAACTCTCGAAATATTTCGTGCCGAGCACGGTGGGCGCCACTGTTGAAACATCGGTTTCTAACTAGAGTGAGAAGTGGGCGGAGGCCTTCGTCTTAGGTTGGGGTCTCCGCCTAAGATGGGCGGAGGCCGGCCTCTGCCTAAAACGGGCGGAGGTCCCTGAACGCGGCGCATTCCTGTCGGACAAGATCATCCGTCAGAGGCTCCGGGTAGAAGGTCGCTAAACGAGGGATTCAGTAGGCTTTGGCAAAGTGGGAGTAAGAAAGGGGCGGAGGCCTTCGACTTTGGCCGAGGCTCCGGACTCTGGCTTTGGCAGAGGCACTGCCTGAAAGAGAGAATGAGGATCAAATACAGACTCACAAGACTTAGGGTTTCATTCATTCATTCACCAGCCCCCCGGTACAATTACAAGTGTTCCCTATTTATAGGGCTCAACTACCACTTTGCAGAGTTTACAACAGTGCCCCTCAACTGCTACGGTACATTCCAGGAATATTCCAGCCCTAGTGTCTAACCTCAGGGGTGTTCTCATCACACCGTCTCGCGATGTCTTCACCTTGGGCCTAAGCCGACGCCCACTGGAGGCCCATCAACTGTTCTTACGTATGCCTTGCTGACTTGTTCGTCCCGCACCTTGGTGGGCCTCCGACGCCTCGGGGAACACCTTCACCATGATCACTGCACTAGGCATCCGCCGTCCCGGGGGGAGCCTCCGCCGTCCCAGGGAGAAACTCATCGTCATCCTTGTACTAGTCCTCCGCCATCTTGGGGAGAGCCTCTGCCATCTCGGGGAGAACCTCCGCCATTATCGTTGCGCTAGGCCTCCGCCGTCTTGGGGAGAGCCTCTGCCATCTCGGGGAGAACCTCCGCCATTATCCTTGCGCTAGGCCTCCGCCGTTTTGGATAGAGCCTCCACCGTTTTAGGGACAACCTCCGCCATCATTCCTTCATTAGGCCTCTTCGAGGGGGAGTTGGCCCATACCCCGTATGGGCTCCCTCAACAGCAGTGGT
This sequence comes from Miscanthus floridulus, assembly GCF_019320115.1. Lineage (NCBI taxonomy): Eukaryota > Viridiplantae > Streptophyta > Magnoliopsida > Poales > Poaceae > Miscanthus > Miscanthus floridulus. The sequence goes on along the minus strand of NC_089594.1, from coordinate 14,761,808 downwards.
ACATGCCTCCCCTTCCTGCTGACGGCGTGAGGTGGATGGGGGTGCAGGCTCAGGCCTCCCCTGCCTCTTCTTCTGCGACGGGCGAGGTGGATAAGAGCGTGGGCGGGAGTGAGCAATTGCTCGTGGCGGAGCGTGCGTAGCGGTCTGTCTGGACAGGACGAACGCCTCTGGCGTATTATTATCGATGAATTAACAAGGTTCATCAGAAAGAAAGGAATCAACACAAAATCATATGCATGTGACGAATAATATCAAGACCAGATCTTGACTCTTATTATGCGCTCACTCGTTACTAGAGTTAGCAGCGAATGAAGTTCACATGAAAAAAAAACTAATCACTAAATCATGTGCATGTGCAGAAACCTAATAATACTGCAAATCTATAATAGATCACTAAATCGATTACACATATATGCAGAAACTACTACAGATGCGCCTACAGGCAGGAACAGGGCTGTAAAGCAACAAAGACGGTACAACAGCAAGATGATGACAGCACAGGCACTGATCATCCCGTGATGTTCAGAGTCGTCTACCACGCCCAGCATACTTGCAAGGACAACAATGGCATCAACTCAGGCACCGATGACTCTGAAACAAACAGCCAATCCAGCATATCGACAATTCGTACAGATCCGTATGTCCCTGAGACATCCCTAGATGGCAATAAGCCGCTCGACAAATCTGCAGACTTGATCACAAGGAACAGCATGTATGAGCCATTCGACATGACTGTGTTTGAACCTTTAGATTTGGACAGTTGGGAGTTGGATGCATTCTTAATGTTTGGAGCCTGATAATTCACATATATATATCGATGAAAAGCTAGTGACCAATTGATAAGCTGATATAGTATGAATGAAGACTGGTAATAAACAGAGTATGTACAGCCTTCAACTGTATAGTATGGGTGCAATTCTCAACTTGTAAATGAAAAAAAGAGCCCTTTTTTTTCCCAGAGGACTCAAAAACAGAACCTAGCTTTGGATTTCAACTTGTAGTATTGAGTGTTATCTGGTGATAGAAACAGTCACAGAATCCCCTGTGCTGCTGTGGTCGTTTTGAACTTGAGCAGTCGGGTGGTTGTAATTTCATTGCGAAAGTTATGAAATTCAGATTCGCCCATTATGGAAAAAAACAAACAGAGCCCCTTACTAGAACAAAAGCAGGTCGAAGCATGAATGCACGATTTTCATATGCATGGCATGGTGTCATGTGGATACAGGGACGAAGCTAGGAAAAATTTTAGGAGGGGCTAAATAATGGCAATTAGCAAGAAAAGAGGTTCAGCAAATCTCAGCCCCTCCTACCTATACATCTACAGCTGAAATTTCAGACGGCGGCTCTACGGGGCTTCGCTTGCTCGCGAGCGGTAGGGGGGGCTGGAGCCCCTCTAGCCCCACCGCTGGCTCCGTGCCTGTGTGGATAGAAAAACTAAGAGGAACTCTATGACCCCACTAACTAGGCTGAATGTATATGACTCTTTCTCTCAACAATATAATGTTCCATATAAATCAGCAGGAAAACAATGCTGCATGTTGATTTGTGGTGTCCTATTTTTGTTTTTCCTAATTTGCCAACTTTATTAATTGTAGCTGATCGGGACGTAAACTCATAGTAGTCTTGAGAGTTGGAGGGTGTGAAGAGTATTAAGTTCATGAATTGCAGGTTGAAATTAATCGGCCTTTCTCAACCATAACTGTAAACGGAATAACTGAGAGGCGTCGCCCTGCTAGGAATCAGCTTGGCATTTGGAATGCATGGGATCCCCACCTTCTTATTACTAATAGAGTTGCGTTCTGGATTTCAAATATGTCTGCTATAACTTGCATCAAACTCAATCTCTCTCTCTCTCTCTCTCTCTCTCTATATATATATATATATATATATATATATATATATGTATGGAAAAAAAACTGAATGTAGTACTTATAATGCTTATGTGTATGGATGAAAGTGAACGAAACAATTTTTTTTATTAATTTTATATTGCCTCTTAAATAACAATTGACTCATTGTCTTCTGTACGCACACAGCAGGGCTTCCCCCAACCTAAGTCCAATAGTACAATCACCAGACAAGCATAGTGCTCCGGGCGGCAGTTACGATGGGGTAGAAGACACGGTTGCATCCCCACCATCTCCAAGACGGTCTCCACCGCCGCCGCCACCGCCTCCAAGGCTTTCCCCAACGCCGCCTCGAAGGTCTCCAACGCCTGTTCCCCCACCTCCAAGGCTTCCCCAACGCCGCCTCGAAGGTCTCCAACGCCTATTCCCCCACCTCCAAGGCGTTCCCCAACGCCGCCTCGAAGGTCTCCAACGCCTGTTCCCCCACCTCCAAGGCGTTCCCCAACGCCGCCTCGAAGGTCACCTCCTCCCATGAACTAGGGAAGACGGCTGCAAACAAATAAGCCATCTACCCCGCCGGCGAAGACGACCAAGAAGGCCCCCGTGAAACCAAGGCCAATTCCACAGAAATTGCCTAGTGAAATGAGTAAAGAGGAGTTAGATGATGAGGTTAAAAAAACCGTCGAAGCATTCTTCTCAGGCATAGGGAAGAGGAAGCAGCAGGAGCAGAAGCACTTCCACCTACCTCCAGCTAAACTAAGGCGGATGGTGGAAGCTGAGCAGAAAAAGAGGCGGCAAGCTCGTAAGCCCTCGCCAACATCAGACTTTGACCGCACTCTTAGCATGATAATCAAGAAAGCTGCTAAAGCAGGGAAAACTGTTGCACAACTCGGAGAACAAGAATTGCAATCAGTCCCTCCTCTAGTTATTGCTAATGAATATGGTTCAAACATAGATATGCTAGGTATGATGGAAATACCTGCTGATAAAGAAGTGGATATGACGGAACTTGCTTACTTTTATGCTATGAGAGGTATCGACCTTGGCGATTTCCTCTTCGAAAGTGCGCCGGTAGCGGATGAATGACAGAAATATGAGCATGGCAGGAGTCTATGGAATCCTAAGACCATCAATGAACTGGGTACACAATTGTTCAAGCTAAACACCTTGTACCTCGACGTGTGTCACCGGAAAGAGTTCTATATTTCTGTCAGAATCAAAGACGACCATTGGTTCCGTGGCGATGACGTTATGTACATTGAGTTTGCTGAATTACACCAACTAGTCCACCGGAACTCTCTCGACAAGACTCTCATCAACTGCTATTGTCTGTAAGTGATTCTTTCTACTAATTAATAACAAGTTGCTACGTACGTACATGTCTGTGTTTATTATCCTCACTCTATATATATGATGTAGGTTTGAGATGGGAGAGTGCAAAAAGAGAGGGGGTACTGATATTGGTTTCATTGATCCACATATCGTATTAAAAAACCCCAAACCCCATCCAACATGGAAAGCAGAAACGGAGGCCAATATCAAGATGTTCTTAGAGAAGCAACGTGACAAGAAATGTATACTCTTCCCCTACAACTTCAGGTAAGTGTTCATAATGTCGATGATCGTGTATCCATATATATATGTTCACTGTACCTGTTAGCTAATTAATGAGTGTTAATGGACATGGCAGTGAACACTGGATATTGATAGAACTCGATCCGGAGAAATGTCATCTAGGCATCTGGGACTCGATGAGAAAAGAGCAAAAAGAGTTCCAAGAGATGATAGATATTATTCAGAGGTAATTGCAGTCTCACTAGCAAAACTATTCCAGTCTCTCTGCATGCAAATTAATGGTCCAAATATTTTTTATGTTATTTGGTAGCTGTTGGGAAAAGGTCTGTCAGGAACACCATATGAAACACAAAGTGCCACTGAAAGTAGTGCTATACAAAGTAAGTACTATATACCTACCTTAGTTCAATTTCCCTATGCTCGGTTCTCGTAAAGTGGGTTCTGCTGCAGCCCTAGGGGACCAATCTCTGTGGATACTATGTTTGCGAGTTCATGAGAGTGTGCTTAAAAAGAACTAGTCTAGAGGAAAAAAGGGTAAGTGTACACATATATATATATATTCTTCATACATATATATATATATATATACATACATACATACATACATACTAATATACTTTTTCTTTATCTCATATCTCAAATTGAAGACTCGTTGGTTGAAGGAAAAAACCCTGGACACACACCATCTCAAAGCAATCCAAGAGACAATAGGTGGATTTCTGAATGATCAGGTCTTAACTCCCGGCGGCGAGTTTTACTATGACCCAAACATGTGATGATGAAAGCCAAATTTCATATTGATCCAAAGAACATGTGGTGATGAAATGTACAATTAATGCAAACTTTACATGTGACGATGAAATGTAATATTATGTTTTAGTTTACTTTTACTTGTGTTGCTTGCGTGCATTGATCGAGTGAAAACTTTACAGTACGCGCGCGTATACGTATATTACTTTGCAGCGAATAATGCGTATTCGAAAACCAAATTAAAACAAAAAAGAATCATCAATTGAAATAAGCAGGAAAAAAAAGACCCTTTAGTCCCGGTTGGTAATACCAACCGGGAATAAAGGGGGCCAGCCCAGGCGCTGGCGTGGCTACCTTTTTAGTCCCGGTTGGTATCACCAACCGGGACTAAAGGTCCACTTCTATTTCCGGCTACTAACCCTTTATTCCCGAACTCCTATTCACGACTGCATAACCAGGAATAAAGGGGGTTGGCAGCCGGGAATAGAAGCCCTTTTTTTACTAGTGTAGTAAACTAAGGTATATGCTTCTTGCGTTTTAATTAAGCTCTAACATGTCATTGAGAGTAAGGAGTTATTCATTTGTAATGGCACACGTTACTTTCTAAATAAACGGCACAAAGGGTAATGGACAAAGTCATTCTGAATCTTGAGCTGTGACCATTCAAGAAAGGGGCGTTGTGGGCATCATCCTTGTCCAAAATACAGTTAAACTAACTGGAAGTCTGCAACCAAAAGAATAACCATACATGCATATGTCACACTGTGACACAAATATGAGATATAATGACAAAAGCCAATGATCCTTAAATTGGAATATTTTGGTTTCTTTTGAGGAATATTATTTTTTATTACTAGTTAATACTCACTCCATCCTAAAATATAAGGTATCCAAGGAATATATTATAGGAAAGCAAAAGACACATGTTGACTCTCCCTTAAAAAGTAGGGAGATATTATGCTTACCATATTTGAGCCTGGTGGTTCATTGGTTGGGTTGACAATAAACACTTATGGAAACTAGGTAGCATGTGATTGGAGCCTAGAATCCTTTATAATTTGAGATATATTTTGAATTCTTGGTTATCTTATATTTCAAGATGGAGTTAGTATATAAAATTGTGTATGTAAAAGTTAAGTTCTTGAGTTACCTGTGTGGGTAGGTAAGCGAGCTAATATACGCAAAGATCACATATTTGGGCTGCTATAGCCTAGAATCCTACAAAAGCCTTCTTCCCTCAAGGTTGGGCCAGGAAGAAGGGACGACCTCCAATTGTCCTTCCTGCTGTGCTACTAGAATCTTTGGAAACACAGTACAAAGTTTTCTTCCGCTCATTGTCATCCACTCATCATCACCTGTTAAGGTATACCTGTGAAGAGTTGGAACTGTTTCAACGTTTAATTTTGAGATTTGAGTCTCAAAGTTGGAAGCATCGGCAGTCAGGTTCTATGGCAGATTTTTTTTTCTGTGTGTGTGTGCACCAACTGTGGCACATGTTAGAAAGAACTGTTGTACGCTATTCTGCATGTAGGGAAATTTCTTTATAACTAGCAATTCCCTTATCTTTTGTCGCAATCAATTGGTATGTTTGGCTTACACGTATGGCATTCATGTGGTGCTCAGGAACCCTGAAGGATTCATCACATATCACTTAATTTTGTTCTCTTGTTTTGGTTGATAATGATGCATGGCGGTCAACAAAACTAGTTCAAGGCCATGGTTAGTCTGAGTGGAACTATCAGTACATGTTCATATTATGAAGTATCTATGATCTTTGAACACATAACATGCAATTTTCATGGTTCTCAACATGTTTTTGACAATCACTTACTGTTTAATTTAATTATTCAACAGGCTTCCTGTGTACCAGCAGTTCTTTTCTCGTGCATGTATGAGGATTAACATAAATTGAATTTCATGTAATGATTTATCTTACGCAAAGTTTAAAGTTTGAACCGATGATAAATGATGATAACCTACTTCATCATAGCACATCTGTTATGTAAAAGATGAAATTAACTAGCTAGTTTATTTTGCATTCATTTCCAAATAACTAGGTGTCATTTACCATTATTAGAGTCCAACCAAGCATGTCCCTGTCCTACGGCCGGTGTAGTTACAGCAACGTTGCTCCCTATAACAGCCTCTAGAATTATTGCCCATGCATGTACATGTTTCCTTTCATGAGTGTCTACGCCATGTGAGCGATATAGACACTGCCGTCGATCCTGCATGATTAGCCAAGTCCTTGGTTGTATCACAACTGTCGACCACAGGAATAAAAACTAATGACAATCTAGTCAGCGATTTTCAAGCTAAACAAGTGACCTAACAAAAATGCTTATTCACACATCAAATAACTTATGGGGACAGCAATTTTCTTACAAATGTAATTTTTATGCATCACCTCTATTATATTCTACACATGAATAAATCAGTTGCATTTTTTATGCATTAGATATGTCAATAATCCTTATCATCTGGCGATCAACAGTTAAGTTCATACTAACTTATCTTCCTCCAACAATTTAAAACACTAGTACCACTAGTGTGGCATTAATTTAATAATCATCATATGACCTTATAATAACATTCACTACTAAAATAGTGGAATTCTCATAGTGTTTTTAAGTAGTATTAAAACACTACCACTAGTCATAGCACATGGAAATCCACACTAGGAGACATTTAATAGGGAAAGTTTATACTAAATTTTGAATGCTAAAACACTATAAGAAGCCCATATCACTAGGAGAAGTCTAAAATTCTGGTTGTGATTACTATGTACTACTTCAAATGTGTCTCCTAGGCCCATCACACATAATGTAATTAAACATGTGCATCGAATGAAAATTACGCAACGATCATGATCTATGTATATTTATGCATCAGTTTGAGAAAAACAGGATCTTGAATGACACCTTTAGTTCTACCATACTACTGATGGATAGGGACACAGTACTCTCCCTAGTCTTTTCCAGTGAGAAAATTTGAAAAAATGATCCATTCCCTCCACCATGCTCATACTGTGTGATGTTACTTGCATGTATAAATAGATGCCTAAAGCTGCATATACCTAGCACCTTCAGCTCCAAAGTCCAACTATTATAGCCACATATATTTGAGAAAGCATCAAATGAACATCTTTGAATCTTCCACTCATAGTGGCTGCCAAGTGGTGATCAATGAGATTGAACACCAAAGCGCCCTCGTGATGGAGCTACATACCCTTATCCTACCAACACTTGATCCCTGTAGTAGGCAGGAGAAGCTTGCGCAGCAACTCTTCCAAGATATATTCAGTTCCTCAAGTAAGGTTATCTCCTTTCTCGAACTTGGCGATAACAGTAAGAAACTGGCCGATCTTATCAAATATAGAAGAAAAGGTGGCAAGAATAACGTGGATAGTCACATGTTGGGGGAGGAAGCTAAACAAATTGGAAATAAGAGAAGGTATATAGCAAAAGAGCATATATATGTTTACCTATATATCATTTACTGTGGTGCTTAAAATATTTATCCCTTCTCTTAGGAAGAATGCACAACACACAGGTTCGGTTGTGACACAAGCACCACACTTTGATGGATATCAATGGAGGAAGTATGGACAGAAGTGGATCTCCAAAGCAAAGCAGTCTAGGTATGTAATAAAACATATGTATTGATGTACTTCATATATATATATATATATAATATTTTCTATACTGAATTCGGATTCTCGTGTTGTATTCTAGTCGGGTGGTTTTTTTGCTCGGTTTCCACTAAAAAAACTACGCTGACACCTTTTTTATGTTTTCTTCTAATAAAATTTGCAGCAAAGCTTTTGCCGTCCATTCAAAAAAAAATAGGTGTGGATGATTAGCTTTGTGCACATATATTGTAGCTCAAAATTGCAGCCATACGTTTTCGAGAAAAAAAATTGCAGCCATACATATTCTCATCTATGTGGATGAATAATATTTTGCACATTTTGCCTTTTGTGTATAATAAAAAAATATAATGATGTCATGCTTAATCAGGAGCTACTATAGATGTGCCAATAGTAAAGACCAAGGGTGTCTTGCAACTAAGACAGTTCAACAGAAGGAATCAGATGGAAGCGCTGGAACAGTGAGGTTGTTCGATGTTGACTATTACGGCCAGCACATTTGCAAGAAGGATGACATAATCCATCCATATGTTGTTGAGACAACAAAATATAGTGCACCAATTGTCAATCATAACCAAAGCATTAGTGGGTCAACAGTTGTTCATAATGATGTCCTTGGAATTCAGGATGAAAGCTTTGAAAACTTATTCATGGTGCCAAGCACGCCAGAATATTTGATAGATTTCACAGATATTGAAATGGCAGGCCGGGCACTTGAGGTTACCTCTATGATGATCCCTGAAGATATATGGGCGTAAGGAAGAAATGATGGGAAGGAACTCCTTTGAAGGTGTACATCAATCCGTTCGTATGCAGACAGCCATTGCTTCATGAGTTGTGACAAGAAAGGGACACAAGTATGTTACCTTTAGAGTATAATATGTGTGATAAGCAAAGAAAATGGATCTGCAGAAAGTAAATAGTGGGCAGAAATTAAGGCTTAAAAGTTGTAAATGCTGTGTCCCACAAGCTAGAATGTTGATGTACTAATATCTAAACTTTCCTGTAATTGTAACCATCCCATTCCCAGCCTCAAAGTCTTCATAACAGGTAAAGTGTCCTGGAATTAATAGTACTAGCTTATAACTTGTTAACGTTTGATGGAGAGCATTAGAAACATGGGAAATAGTAATAATTAGCATGACAAATGGCATGCAGTCAAGAAAAACTCGATAGTCAGAATTTCAGACATTGATATGACACCTGTCAAGCTTTGCTACATCCTCCATGCATACAGGCTGCAGCCTAGTAGCTATCAGGATGGTTAATTATATTGTCCCATCCCATGCCTCGTTGACTTGACTTGATCCAGTGTATGTAGTGGAACTGAATGAACTTAGGCGTTGTATAGTTACTCACCCAAAAGTTTACATCCTATCCCATCGAATGTTTGGACGCATGCATGGAGTATTAAATATAGACTAAAAAATAACTAATTGCACAGATTGCGACTACTTTGCGAGACGAAACTTTTAAGCCTAATTAGGCCATGATTTGACAATGTGGTGCTACATAGTGATCAATTGATAAGCTGATATAGTATGAATGAAGAGTGGTAAAAAACAGTCTCATGGCCATCCATTAAAAAAAACAAGTGAAAAGTATACCGGTACAATATATACAGGGTGACAAGTCTTTGTGAAAGTTAGGGAGTAGATTAAACAGACTCAATTTGTCTGATCTTGTTAGAATCAGATACCAGTCTGAAGGTATTGGATTCTCACAATAGAGTATCCTTGTGATTGCCGCACTCCAGAATATCAGCACAACCTTAATATGGAAATCATATGTTCAGAGTCATGCATTGCAATAGCAAGCAACTATATATACACATAATTATGCAAACTAACCACAAGTACATAGCCGCTGATGATCATTGAAAGTATTTATAAACTGGGTATGTTGACCCCGCAGCCGCCACAAGTTTGTCGTGTATGCTCTCAATGCACGTGCATACGAGATCAGTTGTAGATGGATTTGATGTTGCAACCAGAATTTGGAAAAGGGACATGTATGCATGGAGTGGTAGTATAGAGTTCAGTGCACAAGTTGGCTTATCTCTTGGGAGTAGAGGGAGTTCAGTGCACAATAAGTATAGCTGTTACTTGCATCGGACTTGCTAATACTATAACGCTAGATAACCAAACACCTGACGGGATCCAAGCAAGACAATGACTCTGTAAACTACTATATGCTTCTTGCGTTTTAATTAAGCTCTAACATGTCATTGAGAGTAAGGAGTTATTCATTTGTAATGGCACACGTTACTTTCTAAATAAACGGCACAAAGGGTAATGGACAAAGTCATTCTGAATCTTGAGCTGTGACCATTGAAGAAAGGGGCGTTGTGGGCATCATCCTTGTCCAAAATACAGTTAAACTAACTGCACTATGGGAAACAGTGAAAATGCCGAGTGCATTATATCGAGCACTCGGCAAACGGCAGCTTTGCCGAGTGTTTCCTCCGAGACACTCGGCATACTATTACACTCGGCATATTTACGATTTGCCGAGTGTCAACACTCGGCAACCATCAGACACTCGGCATATTTAATATTTACCGAGTATCAACACTCGGCCACTATGGGACATTCGGCAATAACCAACACGTGACCCGCGCGTGCGCCGTCCTACTGGACGGCGTGCCGGCCGTTAGGACTTCGCCGAGTGTTCATTAGAGGCACTCGGCGAAGTCCGTATTTGCCGAGTGTTTTCTGCTGGCACTCGGCGAAGTATATGCGTTTGCCGAGTGTTTATGGAGACACTCGGCAAATCCAAAACTATTTTTTCCTCCTCGGCCCTCCACAATTTTTCTACTCCCCACATGCGACATTTGGTACTGCATGTTAAAAGTTGGTCTATTTCTTGGTCTGTTTGCTATATTTAGTGAATTAATTTCATTTTGAGTAGATTATTGATTTAATTGAAATTTGAACTGCAAGTGATTGAAATAATAGAACAAAATGAGTGGAAAAATCATATTCATGTCATTGAGTCCGGATTGATGTCTCATGCAGGAAATGAAAAGAAATTTCGAACATTTTGTTCAGGAAACACGACCACGAACGTGTGTCCGAATGATTTTTAAATTCTACAAAAACCAAACGAAGTCTGAAAATCACGAGATTTGTCAAGATGTCATGATATCATATGTGGAGGCTGTGGTAAAAAATTGAGAATGTTTCGCACAATTTGTGACGTATGATGCTTACAAACGGAAGCATCTCCGGAGAAGATTAGTAGAACTTAGAATGATCCGGTAAGATTTAGAGTCCAAGTGACATGTGAATTGGGGTTTGAGTTCAAAATTTTTTTATAGGCAATACACAACATAGATTGGTTCATGTCAAATTTTGATAATTTTTCGGATCCGTTTGATATTTTTTATTTATTAATTGCAATTATAGAATTTTAGTTGATATAAATTAATTTTGAGCTATAACTGCATGAAATAATGAAATAATATTAGTAGAAAAAACAAATATGCATTTTTGAGTGAATTTGACAAGTTTTTTTTTCAAAATATATAGGGAAAAAGTGACTAAAACCAGCTATTAAAGGTATACATGAAATATTAGCGTAATTTGCCAAGTGTTTCTATATAACACTCGGTAAAGTAGCTCTTTGCCGAATGTCTTCTATAAAACACTCGGCAAAGTCTGGATGCTGGCCCACTGCCAGGCGGGTAGACCTTTTGAAAAAAAGGGGTATGCCGAGTGCCAGATCGCGGGCACTCGACATACCCCCTAACAGTTAACCCGGCGCAACCCCGCACGCCACACACACACGCACACAATGCACACACGCCACAGACACACGCCGCGACCACCCGACCCCGTCCCGCCGGCGTCCCCGTCGCCTCCCCCGCCGGCTTCCCCGCCCTCGCTCCATCCCCTAGCGGCGCCCTCCCGGCCCCGGCGGCGTGACCCCGCCCGGCCCACGGCGGCTCCACCCGGCGGTGCGCCCCCGCCCCCCCGGCATCGCCCTCCTGGCCCCGGCCCGCCACGCTCGAGGCGGCTCCACCTAGTGGCGCCACCCCCCCCAAACACACCGGTGGCGCCCGCGGCGGTGAGGCCACCGACCGGCCAGCGGTTGCTGCCTCTTCTTCTCCCGGCACCCCTGTCCTCGGCTCTCCATCCTTCCCCACCGCCCCTCCGCCAACCGCGCTCCCCGCCCACCGAAATCCCAGCACGCCGCCCTAGTCGAGCGAGGATTGTTCTTCGATCGCAGCCGCCAAGCTGGTGCTGGGTCGGTGTTGAGCGGAGCGGGAATCGGAACGGAATCGAGTCGAATTCGTCCTCACCTTCTCGTCGTTGCTGGTAAGGAAGCCCTAAACGTTGCTTGGTCGGATTGAATTTTCAGTAGATTCGAGCAATCCAACCAGAAATTCCCGTAATTCCTTGTCGGGATGGGTTATCTGACCCATCGAGCCCCACTAGCTACAGGATTGGTTCTTGATTTTCAATACATGAATTTCTTATGCTTGTTGTCAGTCTGGCTGAACACACAAGTGAACAGAACGCCTGCATTTTTCTTATCGCACTTGTTGCCTTATCCCCTAATTCCATTAGTGCTCGGTTTAAAGATGTGGCCTACCACATACACTTCCACACACTTCCCTTAAACCTTTCCTGCAATTTGGTTTGTGCAATATTATGTGGGGAAAACCTAAAATATCGTTATACTGCAGTCTTGTATGTCCAGGATTGTTGTTTAGGCCCTTTTGCTGTTTCGTAGGTTGGAGCACTAAAATGTTGTAGGTTAAACCTGAAACATCTTTCGAAAGTAGCCTAGTATGGCCACTATTAGTGTCGTTTTTAGAAATTATAAAAAGGTAGGATGAATTAGAAATTAGAAAAGAAATTAGAAAGTGATAGAAATGGACTTTTTTAGAGAAGATTGAGAGGTAGTAGGATGTCTATAGAGGTGATATGACTTTTTTAGAAATTAGAAAAGGATAAACCATGAATTATTTGCTTTCTTGTGAGCTATATGTGGTTGTCGGCCATCGTGTCGTTCTGTTGGTGTGGATGTGGTTGTCGGCCATCGTGCCATTATATTTGATGCAGGTTTTGGAAACCTCCCCGTGCAGGGGAGGTGCTGCCAAAATTTCGACTTGACACTACTATATTCATTTTCGTGCAGGAGAGACTCACAAGGACCGTCCTTGACTCGTCACTTTGCCGAATAGCAAGGTGAGGCATCATACACCTCTCTTTTCGTTTGATGTTCGTATATCACATAACCTAGTTAGGCGTCTCCCGTTCAAAAGAGATACGGTTGAAAATATGCAAATTTTTGCATATCTATAACTATATCTGTCGGTGTTTTGGACCAGGGGGTCCTCAACCGGCTAGTGAAAATGTACTGCGTGCCCCTAATCCCGGATGGTGATGCAAAGAGACACAAGGTTTATACTGGTTCAGGCAATAGGTGCCCTACGTCCAGTCTGAGGGATCGATCTTATATTCCTTGCACCGAGGTGCTTGTAGTAGGGGTTTACAAGCAGGACGAGAGAGGGAGCTACCCCTAGGTCTCTGCGTGGAGCGGCGTGAGTTGCTCGAGATGTTGATCTCTCGCAGTGAGGAAGAGTGTGTGTTATAGAGTGTTGCTTGCGCGGGTATGTGAGTGAGGTTTCGATGCCTAGAAGCGGCCCCGGTCACCCCCTTTTATAGTTGAAGGGGAGGACAGGGGCGATACATGCGTTCGCTACGTGACGTTTTGTGGACGAAGGCGGTATGTCCGAGCCCTGTGCTTGTCACTGTGGCGGCATGGTTGACGGAGTGGTCTTGTCCTTAGTGCACTGGAGCGACGTGCCGGTCATGCCTGTTCTTGTGCAACGTGGGAGCTCCTATGGTGGCAGGCGCGTCTTCCCCTGCCGGAGGCGTGATGGTTGCTGCATGTTTGACCGGCGCGGAGTGCCGAGGCCGGGCTGACGTGGTGGTGCGGGTGTGCTGACTCTGAGGATACAGGAGCTTGGCCCTGTGCGTGATGTGGGTGCAGCTTGGCGCAGGGTATGGTGCGTACTGCAGACGACATGCCGGTCCCAGAGTGTTGACAACGTAGAGAGCCGAGGCCCAGAGCCGAGGCCTAGTCGGTGTAGAGGCTAGACCGTCGTGGGGGGCTCAGTGGGCGCGAGTCCCTAGGCTACAGGGGTGTCGAGGCGGGTAGCCGAGGCTCGGAGGGAGCACTTGGTCTTTTATGCTGATTCCGAGGCTACAAGGACCCAGACTTGACTCTCCATGCCACGATGTCCTTGGAGCAGGGGTTAGGTAGCATAGTGCAGCATGGGTGTCAGCAGGGGGCATAGTGCCGAGCACAGCGGACGGTAACCCTGCCCCGTCTTGTCCCGGACTGCATGGCGCGATGTGACTCCCGTCCCATCGGCCACTCCGTTGTACTGCGTCGACGTGCGGCTGACGTAGCGGGAGTGGTTGGACACGTTGGTTCGATGTGACGTCCTATCAGAGAAGTCGGTCGAGGCGGTGGTGGCGGGGTCATTTGCCGAGCCGGCCTCGAGCGAGTCGGAGAATCGGTACCTTGTCCGACGCCTCGCGGCTGCGGGGCCTCGAGCGAGGGGGCCTCGGCGAGGCGGAGAGTGTGCTGGCGTGGGGCCTCGAGCGAATCGGAGAATCGGCCGAGGCCTCATAGTTGTCACTTGGCTTCGATATTTACAAGGTCTAAGCAATTTTTTTGGTTCTTGCTTAGGGTACCCCTTTTTATGGTATCCGATAGTAGTCCTCGAGCCTCGGGGGGAGTACGAGCACTCTCCCTGAGGCTTTGTCGAGACTTGGCTCGCAGCAGCTCCCGTTGGGGTTGTGTTTTGTACCTGAGGTTCCAGTGGGTGCGTGCGAGCGCACCAGCCGAGTGTAGCCCCCAAGGCCCTAGAGGAGTGGATTTACTCCTCTAGGGGCTTTTTCCCTGTTGAGTGAGGAGTTTTATCGTGTTTGCCAAGCCCCTAATTGCGAGTTTGGGTCACTGGATCTTGGCTTGGTTGTAGGAAGAGCCCCCGAGCCTCTACAAAGTGCAAGAGGGCGATCAGGAGTTTCTCTGCCTTTTTTGTACGGCCCTCGCGCATCCTTTTCGTTTAGAAGGAGGAGTTTTGCTGAGCCTTCGAGTGCGAGTTCAGGTCACTGGTCTCGGCTTGATTGTAGGAAGATCCCCCGAGCCTCTGCGTGGAGCAAGAGGGCGATCAGGAGTTTCCCTGTCTTTTTATGTGGCCCTCACGCATCCTTTTTGTTCGGAAGGAGGGGTGGAGTATGCCAAGCTACCCTCGGTGGGTGCGAGCAGTGACACCTCCGGTGAGCTATTATCGGGTAAGTCCAAGTAGAGGCCCATGCCCCATTCGATAGGGGTCGGCTGGTGGTCTAGAGACGCACTCCAAAAGTACCAGAGGGCTTCTCTAGTGGGTCCCAGGGCCGTTCGATTGGCCCCGGGGGCTCGATGCCTCTCTACGATGGGATCCCATTCAGAGACCTCCCTGCCGGTCTCGGACATGACTTAGGGCATCCCAAGCAGTCGCTTGCTTGGGCCTCGGCCATGTACGAGCTCGCCCATAGTTATCCCTGACTCTGTTGTCCTGGGGCGGCTGTCGAGACCCTCGGGGGCCTAGCCTTCGAACCCCTAGATCGTAACGGGCTCGGTGCCTAGTTCCCTAGTCTGAAAGAATCGGGTTGGTTTGCAGGAAGAGCCCCTGAGCCTTTGCCCGGAGTGAGAGGGCGATGAGGAGCTTCCCTGTCTTTTTTGTATGGCCCTTGCGCATCCTTTTCGTTCAGAAGGAGGGGTTTTGCTAAGCCTTCGAGTGCGAGTTTGGGTCGCTGGTCTTGGCTTGATTACAGGAAGAGCCCCCGAGCCTCTGTGCGGAGCAAGAGGGCGATTAGGAGTTTTCCTAGTCTTTTTATGCGCCCCTCGCGCATCCTTTTCATTCAGAAGGAGGGGTGGAGTATGCCAAGCTACCCTCGGTGGGTGCGAGCAGTGACACCTCCGGTGAGCTGTTATCGGGTAAGTCCGAGTGGAGGCCCGTGCCCCATTCGATAGGGGTCAGCTGGTGGTCTAGAGATGCACTCCAAAAGTACCAGAGGGCTTTTTCTA